>NW_028283128.1:102500-110000 GCF_059441175.1 Urocampus carinirostris
GTCTGTCACAGAGGAAGTCCAGCAGCCAGTTCCACAGGGGGGTGTTGAAACCCAGGAGTCTCATTTTGTCTACCAGATGTTGTGGGATGATGGTGTTGAATGCTGAACTGAAGTCCAGGAACAGCATCCGCACATGGGTGTTCTTCTCCTCTAGATGTGTCAGGCTCAGGTGGCAATAACGAAAAAACAAAAGGCTATTAATGCAGTCTCTGCTTGCAGCAAATCAGGGATACTGGATTTTGCCCACACAGGTGCAATTGACTTTTGGGTGGACAGAAAGGCTTGAAAACAACGCACACTCCGGCAGTATGCGATAGGGATTAATGGATTGTGGAATATATTTCAACCGACAGTGCCCTGAGGATGTGAAGTAGCGAGGGAATTACATTATTCATTCTGATGATTTTTAAACTATGTTTTCTTTTTTTTGCAGGGAAAACTGAAACATGGGAAATGTACCTGCTGCAAAATATTTACTCACCTGTGGTTTATTATTTCTGAGTGGATTTCAATCACATTTGCTTAATTGGATGAAAAAGGCTGTTCTACAACAATCATGTTTTGATATCAACCAACTGAATATCACATTTTATTTTTAACTACACCAAAAAATGCATTCTTCCATTCTGCATCTGTCGCTTTTGATTCGAAACAAACAAAAGGTTTTGGCCTTAGCTGGATGCCTTACTGGCCAAAACAGACGGCATCAGTTTGTTTGCCAAACTGTCAACAATGCCGAACAGGCCACTGGATAAATGTGGAATTAAAATATGAAAAATACTGCTTGCTCAGGAGTTTTGCAGAAGGCTCAGACAACATTTTTTTTCGTTTTGTTCTTATTGTAGAGCTGTTTTTTGAGAATATCAGTACGCTGGGATTAAATCATTAAAAGTAAGACTTGCCTGAGATCATGAGCCTCTTTGGTGGAGTGACACAAGCACAGTTCTTGCTAGTGACAAGACATGAAAGCGAAAACAAAAGACTAAAGGAGATGAATACATCTGGAGCGGCTGAAAAGAACCGATAGCTGGCATTGGTCAGACTTGGTGTGAAGGTCTTACTTTAGCGGCTAGTGAAAACAAACTAAAAAGAATCAAGAAAAATACATACATTTTCAGGTTTTCTTGTACTAAAACAAATCCACAACTTATAGTTGACTAAACTTTCCCAACTAATGTTAATACTTGCAAGTGTAACAAAAGACAGTAGACAAGCATGAGGGATAAACTCGAATGGGTAAAAAGACCAAATAGCTAGAGTTGGTCAGAGCTGGTTTAAGAGGCTAACTTTAGCAGCTAGCCAAAGGGGACTCAGTAACAGAACTCAGCGATGTTCCCTTGCATAACCAGCAGTGGACCCTGAAGCAAAGTGGCTAAAGAATGAAAGAGTGGAAAATTTATCTCGGCGATAATAACATGCAGGGCTCAGCTCTTTCAGGTCAGTTTCTATTAAGTGTTGAAAGCACCAACGGGACCAGCTAGTTTAGAAAATATGGTCATTTGGACTGTTTCTGAGATAGTGAATGTGTTTTTTGTCAATAATTGAATCAAATGTGTTTTATTTTAAATAATGAAGTGTTTTACACCAATAAGGGTTGCTATATACAATTAAAAAAATTGAACATTCTTTTCTCCAGACAGGGCTACTCAGGCCTTCCTTTCCCCGATGTGTACTGTCACGTGTTGAAACAGATCAGAATTATTTCATACACAGTGGGTCTTTAGGTTAATGGATGTGTTGGGATGGACATCTCCATGTTTCTTTAATAAAATTAGGCATTTTTCCTGATGGCTAAAGACACAAGCTGATACATTGGACATTAAATAAAAATATATATGAAATACAGATATTAATGTGATAAAATCTGATCACTTCTTCCCCTGCAAAGAGAAATCACCAGGAAGCGGCAAGATGTCACGAATGTGTCATAACAGCATGATGTTGTCTGCATGCTCGACCTTCAAGCTTTGTCCTGCGAGTCTCGTCATGAGGAAATTTACAGTACAAGAACGTTTTTTTCTCTCTTAAACAGCTGGACCCCAAAAGTCTAAAATATACAGTAAGACCTCGGTTATCGCGGTTAATGGGGACCAAAACCACCCGCGATAAGAGAAAATCCGCGAAGTAGCAGCGCACCTTCAAAAAAAAAAAATGTTTTTTTTTTTTTAAATTATTTTTTAGACCCGGTTAATGGGGACCAAAACCACCCGCCCAAACTGAAAATCTGCGAAGTAGCAACGCCACTTCAAAAAGGAAAAAAAAAGTAATAATAATAAAAAAAAAATATTTAAATTATTATATTTTTAGACCCGATTAATGGGGAGCAAAACAACCCGAAAAATGGAAAATCTGCGAAGTAGCGACACCCCTTCAAAAAGGAAAAAATAAATCAGATCTCATTATCTGCACCGCTTATCCTTATTATTCGCGAGCGAGCCCCTAACCTGCGGCGCGGGTACTTCCGGGCGCGATACGCACGACACCGCGACAAGCCGAGCGGGTCGGGCTCTCCGTGCGGAGGCCGGCCTGTCGGAAGCGCAGAATTTGTACGGGAGTCGGATTTGGGCACAACACCGGCGCGCGGTTTTGGTGCGGCTCCCGCTTCACCGCCGTAATGCATAATAGTCTTTGAGATCCCGTCAGCAAACACGAGCTTTAACGTGCGCCACGAGCACCATGCTAAGCCGGGAAGGCTCTCGACTTACTCTGGCCGTACTGAGTGTACTGGTAGCCCACGGCTGCCACTGCTGGGTCCACGCGGCTTCCGCTTCACCGCCCTCTAACCCCCACAGGCCCCCCCTACCCCTTTCCCCCCCAACAAGGGCTGTGTAGCGCCATGTAGAGCCATCGCGGCCCGAGCAGGAGACGTGACGTTGGTGACTTTTTCATCCGCGTTAACAAACGCATTTTGTAGAATACGATCGCGCTTTATTGTTTAAATAAACGCGATATATAGACTAAGATCGCCCAAATATTTTAATTAGCTCCCTTTATGGTTTCAATAAGCGTATTATATAGAATACGATCGCTTATGTCGGAAGCGCAGCAGAATGCGCGTTCACGCGAGGGGGGGAGGATTCTGTACGGGAGTCGGATTTGGACACAACACCAGGAAACGAGGTCGTCGGCCGACGGGGATTCCCGCAAAAAGTAGCGACGCCCCTTACAGACCGCGAAGCTCTGAATCCGCGAACGTCGAACCGCGAAGTAGCGAGGTCTCACTGTACTATGATTTGATATAAATTCAAAACAGTTTGTGGTCTTACCACCCAAGTCAGCAAATTTAGGTTTTCGTTACAAAATCAAAACAATGTGAAAAATTGACTGAAGCGGGGTCAGGTGCAGATTATAGGTGTAGTGTAAAACACGTGCTAAAGAGCTGGAAAACGGCACCTGATTGAAGAAATTAAAAAAAGTTCAATGACAGCATAATTAAGAACACAAGCAACTAAATTATCCAGACTACGAGTTTGACATCTGTACAAACCATTTTTGAAAAACAAAAAGAAACTCTTTCAAGAGTCACCAGTATTTACACTGTGCAAACCAACCATCAAGCACTCTGGCCGCACCTGGCAGTCCTGTCTTAAAAATCGCCGGCTGGAGTCTTTGGATCCTGGGTTAAAGAAGGCCGAAGTTTCCGCCCGTCATTTTTGTTTGCATTTAAGAAAGACCGCTGGGTGGCTTAGCCTCCGCATAGTCTAGAAGAAGATGACGTCTTCCTTGTTAAGGTCTTCGGGGTGAATGTTGACGAGCACGCAGGGATTGGGCCCGAGACCTTGGGGGTGTTGCGGTGCCGTGATGGCGGTGGGTTGCACAGGGGACTTGTGGAAAGTTGCCGCCTGACTGCTGGTTAGAACTGAAGATTTTGAATCAAGTCCGAAAACATCCAAAGGGCTTTGATAATCTAATGAAAGGGACAATAAGTTAGTGTCATGGTACAAACAAACGTACTTTACAGTAGGGCTGCAACGACTAGTCGATGTTGTGGACACAAATAGATATTAAAACGTTGACAATGAGTAGTCCAACAGAGTGAGGCATCTTCATGAATATAATCTTTGCTCACAGTTGATCATGTGCAGGGTTGGGAGGATTACTTTAAAAATGTAATCTGATACAGTTACTTGTTGCCTTTTTAAAAATGTAATCAGTAATCCTAATACAGTGAAAGTCTGTGAGCTAGTGTCGCAACTTTTTTATTGTTATTTTTTGGCGCCTTCATTGGAGTGCATTTACTCACCGACTGAGAATCAGAGAGCAAGATAACGAATTGAAATCCAGTACTTACTTTAAATATTTTGAAGTATTTTTTGGGCCACCTTTATGTTGTTTTAGGGGGAGGCGCCCCTAATCAAAGCCCTGCAGACTGCCTGGCTGGGTGTGCGCAGGAAAGAACGAGAACGAGAGAGAGATATGCATAGTTTAGGCAGCACGACGAAGGAGCAGGACATAAATGCTTAGTGAGAGAAAGAACACAGAGCAGGTTCACCGGTCAAAATACAGTATGAACGACGCTATGATATGAATTGGCCGATCGGCATCATATATCTCAAGCCAAGAAGTGCTGGTCAGTCAGCTGCTCCTAGCTCCCACTCATCGGCCGATTGAAATACTGCCCGAGTTTTTTTCCAGAGACTTTCTCCGTTGGTGCGGTAAGCATTGGTTTTCCTGAGATTTTCATTTTTTCAAATTGAATCTTGGCTGCCCGAAAGGTTCCTCGTGGTGGAAGAAGGGTGTTTTTTTTCAATTACCGTATTTTCCGCACTATGAGGCGCACCGGATTATAGGGCGCACCCCGAAAAAATTGTTTTTGGTCCTATTTTTGACATACATAAAACGCACCGGATTATAAGGCAACGTGGACAAAACAGTCAGATAGTTCAGTCAAACTTATTACCCCCTTAACATTCCGAAAGCTTGCAAAGACGCAAATGCGTGTCGAGAACACGTGCGGATGCGGTGTCCGTACGATGTCACTCAAATGCATTGTTCCATCATTCGGAAGGTTAAAGTCTTGGGATTCAAGAAATGCCAACCATTCCTTAGTTTCTATTTTCTTTTTCGCTCACAACTTTACTGTATATATGACAATAAACACTTGGAATTGAGTTTAATTTAAAAATGGACACTCCATTCCATCCATTATCTGCACCGCTTATCACAGAAACATCGAGTTCAGTCTGAAACAAGATACAGGGATAATATATATAGCCTAAGTAGCTCACCAAAGTCGTTGTGTTCATAATAATGTGCAGCCGTGGTTCTCTTATATCCGTGAGTTTAGTAAATCCAGGAGAATAAAATATTTACAAATACAAAATAGTAAAAAAATGCTTTCTGTATGCCGTCAGCCACGTGCTATACGCATTCATATTTTTCGGCCAATTGCAGGCTTTGTTTTGCCGTTCAAGCCAATGCCAGCCTGTAAATGATAAAAAGGATCCTCCCCTTGACCTCCGAATAACTTTAGCCAATAGTGATCCATTCAAATGATGATTGACACATTGGTTAGCCAATGAAACGCCGGTAAATAAATCCCAGCATACACCGCGGACGACTTGGCGTTCGGGGGAAAATCTAGTCGGCGGCTGCAAGTTAGTTGCAAGACTTTGCGAATTAATATTGATCCATAAATAAGGCGCACTGTATTATAGGGCGCATGGTCAGCTTTTGAAAAAAATAAAGGCTTTTAGGTGCGCCTTATATTGCGGAAAATACGGTAAATGTTTTTCACCTAGCAAAGTAGAGAACCAGCGTTAACTGAAGTGCGAAGTAGCAAGGGGTCTCTACTATAATATTGAAGTCATGTAATTTAATTACTTTTGGAAAACTGTAAAACAATATGTGCTAAAAAAAAATAATAAAGAAACAATAAAAATAAAAGAATGCATTTTGTTCAAGATAGATGAAAAATGTATTATTGAAACAAAAAAAATCAGAGGAAACCAAGTTTAGGTAAATGCTAGTCGTCCTCCAAAAAATGCTCCAATTTTATGTAGTATAGTTAATTAAGCAAAAGCAATATACTTATATATCTTTCAAATCGCAGACAAGATATGTTAGTAGGTTTTAGTTTACATTAAGAAGACATTAAAACCCAATATCATTTTCAACACCACCATATTTGTTTTACTTTTTTGAAGTGTGGATCACAAACCTCTTGAAATTATTCAGATTTACTAGGTTAATAATTCTCACGACATAACAATACAGTGATCAAAATAGGGGATTTGGAACAACTATTAACAACAAATTCTCTCTCTCTCTCTCTCTCTCATATATATATATATATATATATATATATATATATATATATATATATATATATATATATATATATATATATATATATATATATATATGCTTGGGGTTGTCCATCGATCCGATGATGACCATCTTCTTTTATTTGTGAGTCTGCTGATGTTTGAACAGTCCGATCCTGGATCCACAGATGCGGTTACAGACAGAGCATGTGAAGGGGGTGCTGGGGGGAGCAGGGGTGGCCTGGCGAGCATGTCTCTTTGCACACTTTGCTGCACGGTGTTGCATGCGCTCTTCATGTAATCCACTCCCTGTGAGCAGTGGGAGCGCCAGAGGTCTCGGCAGGAAGCAAGTTCCTCCAGTGAGGAGAGGTTTATCCGACATCTCTTTAGGATGTTCTTCATTTGGTCTTTGAACCGCTTCTTCTGCCCACCAGCACTGCGTTGGCCTAGATGTAACTGACCATAGAGGATACGGCGTGGCAGTCTGTGGCTGGGCATTCGAACAACATGCCCCAGCCACCCGAGTTGGCGTTGGGCCATAATGGACTCCATGCTGCAGCTGCCTGCCCTCTCCAACACCTCTGTGTGCGGCACTCTGTCCCTCCATGTGATGCCAAGGATCTTCTGAAGACATCTTACATGGAAGGTCTCCAGGCTCTTCAGATGTCGGCTGTAGATAGTCCATGCCTCACATCCATACAGTAATGTAGTGATGCATACAGCTCTGTAGACCAGCATTTTGGTGTGGAGTCTAAGGTTGTCGTTTTGAAAGACCCTTCTCCTTAGTCGACTGAAAGATGCTGATGCTTGCTTGAGACAGCTCTGGATCTCATCATCCAATGAGCAGGTGTCAGACACTATGCTCCCCAGATATTTGAAGGTGGGCACCATGAGCAGGTGTTCCCCTGCTGCTGTGAGGATTATTGGGTTTGGTGGGAGGTCAGCACTGGACTGACAGAGTACCTCTGTCTTCTGGGTGTTGATCGTCAGTCCCATTCTGGTGGATGCAGTTACAGCTGCCGAGAGAATGTTTTGCAGAGCCTCTGGTGTATGGGCAACCAGGGCACAGTCATCAGCGTACTGTAGCTCAATGATGGTCTCTGAGGTCAGCTTGGTAGTTGCCTGTAGCCTCCTGATGTTAAACAGGTTACCATCAACCCTGAAGTTGATGGTAACTCCAGCCTGCTTCTCCATCCTTCTACGTAGCAGTGTTGTAACGCAGACAAGGAAGATG
>NW_028283131.1:5000-22500 GCF_059441175.1 Urocampus carinirostris
GCCCGGGATTCAGCCACTAGTGGCGGGCACAATTCCCCAAACACCGGTCCGATAATACGCGCGCATATCCCCAAACACCGGTCCGATAATACGCGCGCATATCCCCAAACACCGGCCCGATAAAACGCGCACAATTCCCCAAACACCGGCCCGGATTTCAGCCACTAGTGGCGGGCACAAGTCCCCAAACACTAGCCAAGTTCTCAGCCACTAGTGGCGGGCACAATTCCCCAAACACCGGTCCGATAATACGCGCGCATATCCCCAAACACCGGCCCGATAATACGCGCGCAATTCCCCAAACACCGGCCCGGATTTCAGCCACTAGTGGCGGGCACAAGTCCCCAAACACTAGCCAAGTTCTCAGCCACTAGTGGCGGGCACAATTCCCCAAACACCGGTCCGATAATACGCGCGCATATCCCCAAACACCGGCCCGATAATACGCGCACAATTCCCCAAACACCGGCGCAGATTTCAGCCACTATTGGCGGGCACAAGTCCCCCAACACTAGCCCGGGATTCAGCCACTAGTGGCGGGCACAAGTCCCCAAACACCGGTCCGATAATACGCGCGCATATCCCCAAACACCGGCCCGATAATACGCGCGCATATCCCCAAACACCGGCCCGATAATACGCGCACAATTCCCCAAACACCGGCCCGGATTTCAGCCACTAGTGGCGGGCACAAGTCCCCAAACACTAGCCAAGTTCTCAGCCACTAGTGGCGGGCACAATTCCCCAAACACCGGTCCGATAATACGCGCGCATATCCCCAAACACCGGCCCGATAATACGCGCACAATTCCCCAAACACCGGCGCGGATTTCAGCCACTAGTGGCGGGCACAAGTCCCCAAACACTAGCCAAGTTCTCAGCCACTAGTGGCGGGCACGATTCCCCAAACACCGGTCCGATAATACGCGCGCATATCCCCAAACACCGGCCCGATAATACGCGCACAATTCCCCAAACACCGGCGCGGATTTCAGCCACTATTGGCGGGCACAAGTCCCCCAACACTAGCCCGGGATTCAGCCACTAGTGGCGGGCACGATTCCCCAAACACCGGTCCGATAATACGCGCGCATATCCCCAAACACCGGCCCGATAATACGCGCACAATTCCCCAAACACCGGCCCGGATTTCAGCCACTAGTGGCGGGCACAAGTCCCCAAACACTAGCCAAGTTCTCAGCCACTAGTGGCGGGCACAATTCCCCAAACACCGGTCCGATAATACGCGCGCATATCCCCAAACACCGGCCCGATAATACGCGCACAATTCCCCAAACACCGGCGCGGATTTCAGCCACTATTGGCGGGCACAAGTCCCCCAACACTAGCCCGGGATTCAGCCACTATTGGCGGGCACAAGTCCCCCAACACTAGCCCGGGATTCAGCCACTAGTGGCGGGCACGATTCCCCAAACACCGGTCCGATAATACGCGCGCATATCCCCAAACACCGGCCCGATAAAACGCGCACAATTCCCCAAACACCGGCCCGGATTTCAGCCACTAGTGGCGGGCACAAGTCCCCAAACACTAGCCAAGTTCTCAGCCACTAGTGGCGGGCACAATTCCCCAAACACCGGTCCGATAATACGCGCGCATATCCCCAAACACCGGCCCGATAATACGCGCACAATTCCCCAAACACCGGCGCGGATTTCAGCCACTAGTGGCGGGCACAAGTCCCCAAACACTAGCCAAGTTCTCAGCCACTAGTGGCGGGCACGATTCCCCAAACACCGGTCCGATAATACGCGCGCATATCCCCAAACACCGGCCCGATAATACGCGCACAATTCCCCAAACACCGGCGCGGATTTCAGCCACTATTGGCGGGCACAAGTCCCTCAACACTAGCCCGGATTTCAGCCACTATTGGAGGGCACAAGTCCCCCAACACTAGCCCAGTTCTCAGCCACTAGTGGCGGGCACAATTCCCCAAACACCGGTCCGATAATACGCGCGCATATCCCCAAACACCGGCCCGATAATACGCGCACAATTCCCCAAACACCGGCGCGGATTTCAGCCACTATTGGCGGGCACAAGTCCCCCAACACTAGCCCGGGATTCAGCCACTAGTGGCGGGCACGATTCCCCAAACACCGGTCCGATAATACGCGCGCATATCCCCAAACACCGGCCCGATAATACGCGCACAATTCCCCAAACACCGGCGCGGATTTCAGCCACTATTGGCGGGCACAAGTCCCCCAACACTAGCCCGGGATTCAGCCACTAGTGGCGGGCACGATTCCCCAAACACCGGTCCGATAATACGCGCGCATATCCCCAAACACCGGCCCGATAATACGCGCGCATATCCCCAAACACCGGCCCGATAATACGCGCACAATTCCCCAAACACCGGCGCGGATTTCAGCCACTATTGGCGGGCACAAGTCCCCCAACACTAGCCCGGGATTCAGCCACTAGTGGCGGGCACGATTCCCCAAACACCGGTCCGATAATACGCGCGCATATCCCCAAACACCGGCCCGATAATACGCGCACAATTCCCCAAACACCGGCGCGGATTTCAGCCACTATTGGCGGGCACAAGTCCCCCAACACTAGCCCGGGATTCAGCCACTAGTGGCGGGCACGATTCCCCAAACACCGGCCCGATAATACGCGCACAATTCCCCAAACACCGGCGCGGATTTCAGCCACTAGTGGCGGGCACAAGTCCCCCAACACTAGCCAAGTTCTCAGCCACTATTGGCGGGCACAAGTCCCCCAACACTAGCCCGGGATTCAGCCACTAGTGGCGGGCACGATTCCCCAAACACCGGTCCGATAATACGCGCGCATATCCCCAAACACCGGCCCGATAATACGCGCACAATTCCCCAAACACCGGCCCGGATTTCAGCCACTAGTGGCGGGCACAAGTCCCCAAACACTAGCCAAGTTCTCAGCCACTAGTGGCGGGCACAATTCCCCAAACACCGGTCCGATAATACGCGCGCATATCCCCAAACACCGGCCCGATAATACGCGCACAATTCCCCAAACACCGGCGCGGATTTCAGCCACTATTGGCGGGCACAAGTCCCCCAACACTAGCCCGGGATTCAGCCACTAGTGGCGGGCACGATTCCCCAAACACCGGTCCGATAATACGCGCGCATATCCCCAAACACCGGCCCGATAATACGCGCACAATTCCCCAAACACCGGCGCGGATTTCAGCCACTATTGGCGGGCACAAGTCCCCCAACACTAGCCCGGGATTCAGCCACTAGTGGCGGGCACGATTCCCCAAACACCGGTCCGATAATACGCGCGCATATCCCCAAACACCGGCCCGATAATACGCGCGCATATCCCCAAACACCGGCCCGATAATACGCGCACAATTCCCCAAACACCGGCCCGGATTTCAGCCACTAGTGGCGGGCACAAGTCCCCCAACACTAGCCCAGTTCTCAGCCACTAGTGGCGGGCACAATTCCCCAAACACCGGTCCGATAATACGCGCGCATATCCCCAAACACCGGCCCGATAATACGCGCACAATTCCCCAAACACCGGCGCGGATTTCAGCCACTATTGGCGGGCACAAGTCCCCCAACACTAGCCCGGGATTCAGCCACTAGTGGCGGGCACGATTCCCCAAACACCGGTCCGATAATACGCGCGCATATCCCCAAACACCGGCCCGATAATACGCGCACAATTCCCCAAACACCGGCGCGGATTTCAGCCACTAGTGGCGGGCACAAGTCCCCCAACACTAGCCCGGGATTCAGCCACTAGTGGCGGGCACAATTCCCCAAACACCGGTCCGATAATACGCGCGCATATCCCCAAACACCGGCCCGATAATACGCGCACAATTCCCCAAACACCGGCGCGGATTTCAGCCACTATTGGCGGGCACAAGTCCCCCAACACTAGCCCGGGATTCAGCCACTAGTGGCGGGCACGATTCCCCAAACACCGGTCCGATAATACGCGCGCATATCCCCAAACACCGGCCCGATAATACGCGCACAATTCCCCAAACACCGGCGCGGATTTCAGCCACTATTGGCGGGCACAAGTCCCCCAACACTAGCCCGGGATTCAGCCACTAGTGGCGGGCACGATTCCCCAAACACCGGTCCGATAATACGCGCGCATATCCCCAAACACCGGCCCGATAATACGCGCGCATATCCCCAAACACCGGCCCGATAATACGCGCACAATTCCCCAAACACCGGCCCGGATTTCAGCCACTAGTGGCGGGCACAAGTCCCCCAACACTAGCCCAGTTCTCAGCCACTAGTGGCGGGCACAATTCCCCAAACACCGGTCCGATAATACGCGCGCATATCCCCAAACACCGGCCCGATAATACGCGCACAATTCCCCAAACACCGGCGCGGATTTCAGCCACTATTGGCGGGCACAAGTCCCCCAACACTAGCCCGGGATTCAGCCACTAGTGGCGGGCACGATTCCCCAAACACCGGTCCGATAATACGCGCGCATATCCCCAAACACCGGCCCGATAATACGCGCACAATTCCCCAAACACCGGCGCGGATTTCAGCCACTATTGGCGGGCACAAGTCCCCCAACACTAGCCCGGGATTCAGCCACTAGTGGCGGGCACGATTCCCCAAACACCGGCCCGATAATACGCGCACAATTCCCCAAACACCGGCGCGGATTTCAGCCACTAGTGGCGGGCACAAGTCCCCCAACACTAGCCAAGTTCTCAGCCACTATTGGCGGGCACAAGTCCCCCAACACTAGCCCGGGATTCAGCCACTAGTGGCGGGCACGATTCCCCAAACACCGGTCCGATAATACGCGCGCATATCCCCAAACACCGGCCCGATAATACGCGCACAATTCCCCAAACACCGGCCCGGATTTCAGCCACTAGTGGCGGGCACAAGTCCCCAAACACTAGCCAAGTTCTCAGCCACTAGTGGCGGGCACAAATCCCCAAACACCGGTCCGATAATACGCGCGCATATCCCCAAACACCGGCCCGATAATACGCGCACAATTCCCCAAACACCGGCGCGGATTTCAGCCACTATTGGCGGGCACAAGTCCCCCAACACTAGCCCGGGATTCAGCCACTAGTGGCGGGCACGATTCCCCAAACACCGGTCCGATAATACGCGCGCATATCCCCAAACACCGGCCCGATAATACGCGCACAATTCCCCAAACACCGGCCCGGATTTCAGCCACTAGTGGCGGGCACAAGTCCCCAAACACTAGCCAAGTTCTCAACCTTCAGCTGAGTATATGGCCTCCGAAAGGCCCATACATTCAGACGGGTCCATGTATTTTCAGCGACAGCCGCAGTACCGCCAAAATCCATGCAGCGGCGCTGGATTTATGGCCTCCGAAAGGCCCATTCATTCAGACGGGTCCATGTATTTTCAGCGACAGCCGCAGTACCGCCAAAATCCATGCAGAGGCGCTGAGTTTATGGCCTCCGAAAGGCCCATTCATTCAGACGGGTCCATGTATTTTCAGCGACAGCAGCAGTACCGCCAAAATCCATGCAGCGGCGCTGTATTTATGGCCTCCGAAAGGCCCATTCATTACCAACGGGGCTGCAGTAGCATCCCGCGGCCACGCAGGGGCAGATATTGTGAGGGAATTACATGGTAGTGGACGGAGCGCCCATGCATTTCCAATGGGAGTGCAGTACCTCAAAAATCCGCTCCAAGCCACCGAACTTGAGGGCCCGACGTTCCCTCAACACTAGCCCAGTGCAATCGACATTTCGTTCTGTGTACATTGTTACACAGAATGACAATACAAGGGAATTATTATTATTATTATTATTATTATGTATTCAGCCACTAGTGGCGGGCACAATACCCCAAACACTGGCCCGGCGCTGGCTGAGTTTATGGCCTCCGAAAGGCCCATACATTCAGACGGGTCCATGTATTTTCAGTTTTCCGTAGCAGGTGTGATTGTTTGTTTAATTAGGTAGTTTGTGTTGGTGACGGTGTTCCTAACTGTGGTGGCTTGTTTGTAGAATGTGGGGCCCTGCGTTTGTGTTATGTTGATTTCTGGTAATTTACTTTTTACTAAGTAGTCTTTCAGGTTTTTGTTTCTTTTAAAGGCTGAGATGATTTTGTAATCTTGGATTATGCTTGTGTTCTGTAGTGTCTGATTTATATTTTGTCCATTCATTCAGACGGGTCCATGTATTTTCAGCGACAGCCGCAGTACCGCCAAAATCCATGCAGCGGCGCTGAGTTTATGGCCTCCGAAAGGCCCATTCATTCAGACGGGTCCATGTATTTTCAGCGACAGCCGCAGTACCGCCAAAATCCATGCAGCGGCGCTGGGTTTATGGAATCCGAAAGGCCCATTCATTCAGACGGGTCCATGTATTTTCAACGACAGCCGCAGTACCGCCAAAATCCATGCAGCGGCGCTGGATTTATGGCCTCCGAAAGGCCCATTCATTCAGACGGGTCCATGTATTTTCAGCGACAGCCGCAGTACCGCCAAAATCCATGCAGAGGCGCTGAGTTTATGGCCTCCGAAAGGCCCATTCATTCAGACGGGTCCATGTATTTTCAGCGACAGCAGCAGTACCGCCAAAATCCATGCAGCGGCGCTGTATTTATGGCCTCCGAAAGGCCCATTCATTACCAACGGGGCTGCAGTAGCATCCCGCGGCCACGCAGGGGCAGATATTGTGAGGGAATTACATGGTAGTGGACGGAGCGCCCATGCATTTCCAATGGGAGTGCAGTACCTCAAAAATCCGCTCCAAGCCACCGAACTTGAGGGCCCGACGTTCCCTCAACACTAGCCCAGTGCAATCGACATTTCGTTCTGTGTACATTGTTACACAGAATGACAATACAAGGGAATTATTATTATTATTATTATTATTATTATGTATTCAGCCACTAGTGGCGGGCACAATACCCCAAACACTGGCCCGGCGCTGGCTGAGTTTATGGCCTCCGAAAGGCCCATACATTCAGACGGGTCCATGTATTTTCAGTTTTCCGTAGCAGGTGTGATTGTTTGTTTAATTAGGTAGTTTGTGTTGGTGACGGTGTTCCTAACTGTGGTGGCTTGTTTGTAGAATGTGGGGCCCTGCGTTTGTGTTATGTTGATTTCTGGTAATTTACTTTTTACTAAGTAGTCTTTCAGGTTTTTGTTTCTTTTAAAGGCTGAGATGATTTTGTAATCTTGGATTATGCTTGTGTTCTGTAGTGTCTGATTTATATTTTGTCCATTCATTCAGACGGGTCCATGTATTTTCAGCGACAGCCGCAGTACCGCCAAAATCCATGCAGCGGCGCTGAATTTATGGCCTCCGAAAGGCCCATTCATTCAGACGGGTCCATGTATTTTCAGCGACAGCCGCAGTACCGCCAAAATCCATGCAGAGGCGCTGAGTTTATGGCCTCCGAAAGGCCCATTCATTCAGACGGGTCCATGTATTTTCAGCGACAGCAGCAGTACCGCCAAAATCCATGCAGCGGCGCTGTATTTATGGCCTCCGAAAGGCCCATTCATTACCAACGGGGCTGCAGTAGCATCCCGCGGCCACGCAGGGGCAGATATTGTGAGGGAATTACATGGTAGTGGACGGAGCGCCCATGCATTTCCAATGGGAGTGCAGTACCTCAAAAATCCGCTCCAAGCCACCGAACTTGAGGGCCCGACGTTCCCTCAACACTAGCCCAGTGCAATCGACATTTCGTTCTGTGTACATTGTTACACAGAATGACAATACAAGGGAATTATTATTATTATTATTATTATTATGTATTCAGCCACTAGTGGCGGGCACAATACCCCAAACACTGGCCCGGCGCTGGCTGAGTTTATGGCCTCTGAAAGGCCCATACATTCAGACGGGTCCATGTATTTTCAGTTTTCCGTAGCAGGTGTGATTGTTTGTTTAATTAGGTAGTTTGTGTTGGTGACGGTGTTCCTAACTGTGGTGGCTTGTTTGTAGAATGTGGGGCCCTGCGTTTGTGTTATGTTGATTTCTGGTAATTTACTTTTTACTAAGTAGTCTTTCAGGTTTTTGTTTCTTTTAAAGGCTGAGATGATTTTGTAATCTTGGATTATGCTTGTGTTCTGTAGTGTCTGATTTATATTTTGTCCATTCATTCAGACGGGTCCATGTATTTTCAGCGACAGCCGCAGTACCGCCAAAATCCATGCAGCGGCGCTGGATTTATGGCCTCCGAAAGGCCCATTCATTCAGACGGGTCCATGTATTTTCAGCGACAGCCGCAGTACCGCCAAAATCCATGCAGAGGCGCTGAGTTTATGGCCTCCGAAAGGCCCATTCATTCAGACGGGTCCATGTATTTTCAGCGACAGCAGCAGTACCGCCAAAATCCATGCAGCGGCGCTGTATTTATGGCCTCCGAAAGGCCCATTCATTACCAACGGGGCTGCAGTAGCATCCTGCGGCCACGCAGGGGCAGATATTGTGAGGGAATTACATGGTAGTGGACGGAGCGCCCATGCATTTCCAATGGGAGTGCAGTACCTCAAAAATCCGCTCCAAGCCACCGAACTTGAGGGCCCGACGTTCCCTCAACACTAGCCCAGTGCAATCGACATTTCGTTCTGTGTACATTGTTACACAGAATGACAATACAAGGGAATTATTATTATTATTATTATTATTATGTATTCAGCCACTAGTGGCGGGCACAATACCCCAAACACTGGCCCGGCGCTGGCTGAGTTTATGGCCTCTGAAAGGCCCATACATTCAGACGGGTCCATGTATTTTCAGTTTTCCGTAGCAGGTGTGATTGTTTGTTTAATTAGGTAGTTTGTGTTGGTGACGGTGTTCCTAACTGTGGTGGCTTGTTTGTAGAATGTGGGGCCCTGCGTTTGTGTTATGTTGATTTCTGGTAATTTACTTTTTACTAAGTAGTCTTTCAGGTTTTTGTTTCTTTTAAAGGCTGAGATGATTTTGTAATCTTGGATTATGCTTGTGTTCTGTAGTGTCTGATTTATATTTTGTCCATTCATTCAGACAGGTCCATGTATTTTCAGCGACAGCCGCAGTACCGCCAAAATCCATGCAGCGGCGCTGGATTTATGGCCTCCGAAAGGCCCATTCATTCAGACGGGTCCATGTATTTTCAGCGACAGCCGCAGTACCGCCAAAATCCATGCAGAGGCGCTGAGTTTATGGCCTCCGAAAGGCCCATTCATTCAGACGGGTCCATGTATTTTCAGCGACAGCAGCAGTACCGCCAAAATCCATGCAGCGGCGCTGTATTTATGGCCTCCGAAAGGCCCATTCATTCCCAACGGGGCAGCAGTAGCATCGCGCGGCCACGCGGGGGCAGATATTGTGAGGGAATTACATTGTAGTGGACGGAGCGCCCATGCATTTCCAATGGGAGTGCAGTACCTCAAAAATCCGCTCCAAGCCACCGAACTTGAGGGCCCGACGTTCCCTCAACACTAGCCCAGTGCAATCGACATTTCGTTCTGTGTACATTGTTACACAGAATGACAATACAAGGGAATTATTATTATTATTATTATTATTATGTATTCAGCCACTAGTGGCGGGCACAATACCCCAAACACTGGCCCGGCGCTGGCTGAGTTTATGGCCTCCGAAAGGCCCATACATTCAGACGGGTCCATGTATTTTCAGTTTTCCGTAGCAGGTGTGATTGTTTGTTTAATTAGGTAGTTTGTGTTGGTGACGGTGTTCCTAACTGTGGTGGCTTGTTTGTAGAATGTGGGGCCCTGCGTTTGTGTTATGTTGATTTCTGGTAATTTACTTTTTACTAAGTAGTCTTTCAGGTTTTTGTTTCTTTTAAAGGCTGAGATGATTTTGTAATCTTGGATTATGCTTGTGTTCTGTAGTGTCTGATTTATATTTTGTCCATTCATTCAGACGGGTCCATGTATTTTCAGCGACAGCCGCAGTACCGCCAAAATCCATGCAGCGGCGCTGGGTTTATGGAATCCGAAAGGCCCATTCATTCAGACGGGTCCATGTATTTTCAACGACAGCCGCAGTACCGCCAAAATCCATGCAGCGGCGCTGTATTTATGGCCTCCGAAAGGCCCATTCATTCCCAACGGGGCAGCAGTAGCATCGCGCGGCCACGCGGGGGCAGATATTGTGAGGGAATTACATTGTAGTGGACGGAGCGCCCATGCATTTCCAATGGGAGTGCAGTACCTCAAAAATCCGCTCCAAGCCACCGAACTTGAGGGCCCGACGTTCCCTCAACACTAGCCCAGTGCAATCGACATTTCGTTCTGTGTACATTGTTACACAGAATGACAATACAAGGGAATTATTATTATTATTATTATTATTATGTATTCAGCCACTAGTGGCGGGCACAATACCCCAAACACTGGCCCGGCGCTGGCTGAGTTTATGGCCTCCGAAAGGCCCATACATTCAGACGGGTCCATGTATTTTCAGTTTTCCGTAGCAGGTGTGATTGTTTGTTTAATTAGGTAGTTTGTGTTGGTGACGGTGTTCCTAACTGTGGTGGCTTGTTTGTAGAATGTGGGGCCCTGCGTTTGTGTTATGTTGATTTCTGGTAATTTACTTTTTACTAAGTAGTCTTTCAGGTTTTTGTTTCTTTTAAAGGCTGAGATGATTTTGTAATCTTGGATTATGCTTGTGTTCTGTAGTGTCTGATTTATATTTTGTCCATTCATTCAGACGGGTCCATGTATTTTCAGCGACAGCCGCAGTACCGCCAAAATCCATGCAGCGGCGCTGAGTTTATGGCCTCCGAAAGGCCCATTCATTCAGACGGGTCCATGTATTTTCAGCGACAGCCGCAGTACCGCCAAAATCCATGCAGCGGCGCTGGGTTTATGGAATCCGAAAGGCCCATTCATTCAGACGGGTCCATGTATTTTCAACGACAGCCGCAGTACCGCCAAAATCCATGCAGCGGCGCTGTATTTATGGCCTCCGAAAGGCCCATTCATTCCCAACGGGGCAGCAGTAGCATCGCGCGGCCACGCGGGGGCAGATATTGTGAGGGAATTACATTGTAGTGGACGGAGCGCCCATGCATTTCCAATGGGAGTGCAGTACCTCAAAAATCCGCTCCAAGCCACCGAACTTGAGGGCCCGACGTTCCCTCAACACTAGCCCAGTGCAATCGACATTTCGTTCTGTGTACATTGTTACACAGAATGACAATACAAGGGAATTATTATTATTATTATTATTATTATGTATTCAGCCACTAGTGGCGGGCACAATACCCCAAACACTGGCCCGGCGCTGGCTGAGTTTATGGCCTCCGAAAGGCCCATACATTCAGACGGGTCCATGTATTTTCAGTTTTCCGTAGCAGGTGTGATTGTTTGTTTAATTAGGTAGTTTGTGTTGGTGACGGTGTTCCTAACTGTGGTGGCTTGTTTGTAGAATGTGGGGCCCTGCGTTTGTGTTATGTTGATTTCTGGTAATTTACTTTTTACTAAGTAGTCTTTCAGGTTTTTGTTTCTTTTAAAGGCTGAGATGATTTTGTAATCTTGGATTATGCTTGTGTTCTGTAGTGTCTGATTTATATTTTGTCCATTCATTCAGACGGGTCCATGTATTTTCAGCGACAGCCGCAGTACCGCCAAAATCCATGCAGCGGCGCTGAGTTTATGGCCTCCGAAAGGCCCATTCATTCAGACGGGTCCATGTATTTTCAGCGACAGCCGCAGTACCGCCAAAATCCATGCAGCGGCGCTGGGTTTATGGAATCCGAAAGGCCCATTCATTCAGACGGGTCCATGTATTTTCAACGACAGCCGCAGTACCGCCAAAATCCATGCAGCGGCGCTGTATTTATGGCCTCCGAAAGGCCCATTCATTCCCAACGGGGCAGCAGTAGCATCGCGCGGCCACGCGGGGGCAGATATTGTGAGGGAATTACATTGTAGTGGACGGAGCGCCCATGCATTTCCAATGGGAGTGCAGTACCTCAAAAATCCGCTCCAAGCCACCGAACTTGAGGGCCCGACGTTCCCTCAACACTAGCCCAGTGCAATCGACATTTCGTTCTGTGTACATTGTTACACAGAATGACAATACAAGGGAATTATTATTATTATTATTATTATTATGTATTCAGCCACTAGTGGCGGGCACAATACCCCAAACACTGGCCCGGCGCTGGCTGAGTTTATGGCCTCCGAAAGGCCCATACATTCAGACGGGTCCATGTATTTTCAGTTTTCCGTAGCAGGTGTGATTGTTTGTTTAATTAGGTAGTTTGTGTTGGTGACGGTGTTCCTAACTGTGGTGGCTTGTTTGTAGAATGTGGGGCCCTGCGTTTGTGTTATGTTGATTTCTGGTAATTTACTTTTTACTAAGTAGTCTTTCAGGTTTTTGTTTCTTTTAAAGGCTGAGATGATTTTGTAATCTTGGATTATGCTTGTGTTCTGTAGTGTCTGATTTATATTTTGTCCATTCATTCAGACGGGTCCATGTATTTTCAGCGACAGCCGCAGTACCGCCAAAATCCATGCAGCGGCGCTGAGTTTATGGCCTCCGAAAGGCCCATTCATTCAGACGGGTCCATGTATTTTCAGCGACAGCCGCAGTACCGCCAAAATCCATGCAGCGGCGCTGGGTTTATGGAATCCGAAAGGCCCATTCATTCAGACGGGTCCATGTATTTTCAACGACAGCCGCAGTACCGCCAAAATCCATGCAGCGGCGCTGTATTTATGGCCTCCGAAAGGCCCATTCATTCCCAACGGGGCAGCAGTAGCATCGCGCGGCCACGCGGGGGCAGATATTGTGAGGGAATTACATTGTAGTGGACGGAGCGCCCATGTATGGCCAATGCATTTCCAATGGGAGTGCAGTACCTCAAAAATCCGCTAGAGGGCCCCGAACTTGAGGGCCCGGCGTTCCCTCAAGTGCCGATTTTATACCCCCTTCTCCAGCCGACAGCCAGAATTATATTAGGGACTCGCAATTTTGAGAGGTGAGCACCAGGGCTAATCAGCGGCCACCCGTGACCATTGAGTCCGACAGAGCAGAGGCTAGGGGCGGCCTCGCATCTCGCAATTACCGAGGGAAGATGCCGGTTCTCGAAAAATTTCTAAGTTTTTCAAATTTTAAAGTATTGAAGTATTTAGGGCGCTTCCCGCGGCCCTGGCTTTTGCATGTACCCCTCTAAGCTCCGGTTCTCGAAAAATGTCTAAGTTTTTCAAACTTTAAAGTATTGAAGCCGGACTTCCGCGGAGGCTGACAGGGGGCCTCCATCGAAGCACCCTTCACCCCCGGGTGAGCCGGCGTCGGCCCACGGGCCTGCCGGTTCCCCAACTGAGCGATTGGCACACGAGACCCGCCTCGGAGGGCCCACGTCGGCCGGCGCAAGCCGGTGTTCGGGCGTGCGGCTCCTCCGGCTTTGCGGGTCAAGCTCCAGCGCCGAGGATACTAGGCAAACGTTGGGCCCCCCCGAGCCGAGTGGATACCCGCCTCAGAAAGAGCTGGGGCGGTACGTACGGACGGCCTCACTAAGAGGGAACGGAAGCTACTAAAGCACACGTATAACTGTCCGATGTGCGAACGAAAGTGAGGCCGGACGAATCCGATACGAGTTACGAGTGAGGCGGGATCCACGGCTGGCACTCGCGGGGCCCTCTTGCGAAACCATGCCTCGGCGTGAACCTTTTGGCGGCAGAACCAAGACGAACCGAGGTCGAGCTTCCGTCTCGAGCCACACCCAGACGTCCGACCGTCGCGGAGCCCGACGCCACGCGTGCTAGGGCTCCGCGCGAAACATCGTTTCACGACACCCGCTCGTCAGCCCGTCCGAACGTATACGAGTGTCGCGCGGCCCCCCGGGCCCGGCTGTAGCCACAGCCTCGTCCCGGACCAGGGCCGCACCGCCACCAGCAGCGCCCCCCCGGCGGCAGACGCACTCTGGTTGATCCTGCCAGTAGCATATGCTTGTTTTCAAGATTAAGCCATGCATGTCTAAGTACGAATGGCCAGTACAGTGAAACTGCGAACGGCTCATTAAATCAGTTATGGTTCCTTTGATCGCTCCACCGTTACTTGGATAACTGTGGCAAATCCAGAGCTAATACATGCAAACGAGCGCCGACTCGCGGGCGGGGCTCCGGCCTCGCCCCGGGGACGCGTGCATTTATCAGACACAAAAACCCACGCGGTGTCCGGCGGGCGGGGGCTCAGCCGTCGCGCGCGTCCCCCGCGTCCGGCCTCCGCCTCTCCGGGCGGGGGCGTAAGCGGCGCGGGCGGCTCCGCGCGCGCCGGTCCTCGTTCCGCCGGCCCGGCCCCCCCTTTGTGTTGACTCAGGATAACCTCGTGCCGATCGCTCGCCCACCCGAGGCGGCGACGACTCATTCGAATGTCTGCCCTATCAACTTTCGATGGTAGACTCTGCGCCTACCATGGTGACCACGGGTAACGGGGAATCAGGGTTCGATTCCGGAGAGGGAGCATGAGAAACGGCTACCACATCCAAGGAAGGCAGCAGGCGCGCAAATTACCCACTCCCGACACGGGGAGGTAGTGACGAAAAATAACAATACGGGACTCGTTCGAGTCTCCGTAATTGGAATGAGCCGAACACAAACCCATCGGCCAGCATCCATTGGAGGGCAAGTCTGGTGCCAGCAGCCGCGGTAATTCCAGCTCCAATAGCGTATTTTAAAGTTGCTGCAGTTAAAAAGCTCCTAGTTGGACCCCGGGACGCGAGCTGACGGTCCGCCGCGAGGCGTGCATCCGTCTGTCCCAGCCCCTGCCTCTCGGCAAAAGCCCCCGTGATGCCCTTCGCTGGGTGTCACTCGCGGGGCCCGAAGCGTTTACTTTGAGGAAATTAGAGTGTTCAAAGCAGGCCACACGGCCGCCCCTGCATATCGCAGCTGGGAATAATGGAATAGGACTCCGGTTCTATTTTGTGGGTTGTCATGAACTGGGGCCATGATTAAGAGGGACGGCCGGGGGCATTCGTACTGCGCCGCTAGAGGTGAAATTCTTGGACCGGCGCAAGACGGACGAGAGCGAAAGCATTTGCCAAGAATGTTTTCATTAATCAAGAACGAAAGTCGGAGGTTCGAAGACGATCAGATACCGTCCTAGTTCCGACCATAAACGATGCCGACTCGCGATCCGGCGGCGTTATTCCCATGACCCGCCGAGCAGCACCCGGGAAACCGACCAAGTGTCTGGGTTCCGGGGGGAGTATTGTTGCAAAGCTGAAACTTAAAGGAATTGACGGAAGGGCACCACCAGGAGTGGAGCATGCGGCTTAATTTGACTCAACACGGGAAACCTCACCCGGCCCGGACACGGAAAGGATTGACAGATTGAAGGCTCTTTCTCGATACCGTGGGTGGTGGTGCATGGCCGTTCGTAGTTGGTGGAGCGATTTGTCTGGTTAATTCCGATAACGAACGAGACTCAAACATACTAAATAGTACCGCGGCCCCCCGCGCGGTCGGCGGCAGAAAACTTCTTAGAGGGACAAGTGGCTCTCAGCCACACGAGAATGAGCAATAACAGGTCTGTGATGCCCTTAGATGTCCGGGGCTGCACGCGCGCCACACTGAGCGTATAAGCGCGTCGTCTATCCCCGCGCCGGCAGGCGCGGGTAATCCTATGAACCCCGCTCGTGACAGGGCCTGGGGATTGCAATTATTTCCCACCAACGAGGAATTCCCAGTAAGCGCGGGTCATTAGCCTGCGTTGATTAAGTCCCTGCCCTTTGTACACACCGCCCGTCGCTACTACCGATCGGATGGCTTAGTGAGGTCCTCGGATAGTCCCCGCCGGGGCCGGCCCCGGCTCCGGCGGTGTGCCAGAAGACGGTCGAACTTGACTATCTAGAGGAAGTAAAAGTCGTAACAAGGTTTCTGTAGGTGAACCTGCAGAAGGATCATTAACGTACGAGCGGCAGCAGATCCGCCTCGGTACACCCCCGACGAGCCAGACGCCGAGGGCGGCGGGTCGTCGCAGGCGGAGGAAGAGGGTAGACCGGGACGGGACGGGACGGGGGGCGCGGCGCGGGTCACTCCCGGGCCGCGCGTCGGAGCGAGTTCGGCGGGCGCCACGCGGCGCGGCGCGACGCGAGAAAAGGCGGCGGGCGATGTCGCGCTACCTCCGTGCGAGCGGGGTAGCGCGCTCGTCCGACGACCCCAGTAGCGCGGCGCGGCGCGACGACAGGCGACCGCCAGCGACGGGCGAAAGGCGGCGGCCGTGCGCGGGACCCCCGTAACCGGGGAATCCCCCTATGCCGACGACCCTAGCTCGGCGCGGTTCTCGCGCTTCCGGCGCGCGCTTCCGGGGCGGCACTCGCCTCGACGACCTCCCGTCCTTTAAAGGTAACGGTTCGGGCCGGCGCCCCGGCGTCCGTCCGCCCGTCGGTGTCGCGTGTCCGTGCGGCGCGGGGCTGCTCTCGGCGAGGGTCGCCGAGCAAGCGGATCCCCGCACGGATCACAACGGCCGTATGGCGGCGGCGTCGGGACGCCCGCCCGAGACGAAGGTTCAGGGCGACGAAACGGTGCTCCCACCGGCTACCTTTTTCCCCGGCCAAACGCGTCCGTCGGCCGGAGCCCTCGAGGGGCCGCGTAGCGCGCGCGTGGGCCGGCCCCCGGACACCGGAGTCCCTCCCGGGGCTCCGGACACCGGGGGTTCGGTTCCGCGCGGTCCGCCGCGGTCTCCTCTGTCCATCCATAGTCCGGGCAGGCCGCGGCCGGGTCGGGGGCCAGTCCCCCCTCGGTGTCAGCGCGGTCGCGCCGCCCTTGTAAACCAAACCCACTCGCTGACGGGTAGCAACACCCAAAGCGTCGCTTCGCGGCGCGGCGGGGCTTCCAAGTCGGATGGCCTTCCGGGGTCCGGGTAGGAGACGCCGGGGGCCGGCCTCAGCGCCGAGCCCCCGACCTACCCGGCGAGTCCGGTCGCCGAGTCGTGTCAGGCCCGAGCGGGAGACGCCGGGCGCCGGCCTCAGCGCCGAGCGCCCGACCTACCCGGGCCGACGCACGTCTCGGGCGCCGTCGCGGCCCCGAGCGGGAGACGCCGGGCGCCGGCCTCAGCGCCGCGCGCCCGACCCGCTCGGCTCGTCGCGGCGTCGCGCGTATCGCGCCCGTCGGTAACCGCGCCGCGGGTTAGGGGCTCGCTCGCGGGAGCGACCGAACGGCACCCGCGGCGCGTTCGTCTCCGGTACAAACCCTGTCGTGAATTTGTCTCCGATCGTCCCGGGCGGACGTAAAAGGGCCCAAACGTACGACTCTTAGCGGTGGATCACTCGGCTCGTGCGTCGATGAAGAACGCAGCTAGCTGCGAGAACTAATGTGATTTGCAGGACACATTGATCATCGACACTTTGAACGCACATTGCGGCCCCGGTTTTACCCCGGGGCCACGCCTGTCTGAGCGGCGCTTTCCAATCGATCGGACGCGGGCCGGGCCCTCCGCGACATTCCGCCGGTCCGTCCGGCGGGTGGCGCGAGAACCCGGTCCGCGCGGGCGAGGCTCGGGCCCTCCGCG
>NW_028283131.1:30000-47500 GCF_059441175.1 Urocampus carinirostris
TACGCGCACAATTCCCCAAACACCGGCGCGGATTTCAGCCACTATTGGCGGGCACAAGTCCCCCAACACTAGCCCGGGATTCAGCCACTAGTGGCGGGCACGATTCCCCAAACACCGGTCCGATAATACGCGCGCATATCCCCAAACACCGGCCCGATAATACGCGCACAATTCCCCAAACACCGGCGCGGATTTCAGCCACTATTGGCGGGCACAAGTCCCCCAACACTAGCCCGGGATTCAGCCACTAGTGGCGGGCACGATTCCCCAAACACCGGTCCGATAATACGCGCGCATATCCCCAAACACCGGCCCGATAATATGCGCACAATTCCCCAAACACCGGCCCGGATTTCAGCCACTATTGGCGGGCACAAGTCCCCCAACACTAGCCCGGGATTCAGCCACTAGTGGCGGGCACGATTCCCCAAACACCGGTCCGATAATACGCGCGCATATCCCCAAACACCGGCCCGATAATACGCGCGCATATCCCCAAACACCGGCCCGATAATATGCGCACAATTCCCCAAACACCGGCCCGGATTTCAGCCACTAGTGGCGGGCACAAGTCCCCCAACACTAGCCCGGGATTCAGCCACTAGTGGCGGGCACGATTCCCCAAACACCGGTCCGATAATACGCGCGCATATCCCCAAACACCGGCCCGATAATACGCGCGCATATCCCCAAACACCGGCCCGATAATATGCGCACAATTCCCCAAACACCGGCCCGGATTTCAGCCACTAGTGGCGGGCACAAGTCCCCCAACACTAGCCCGGGATTCAGCCACTAGTGGCGGGCACGATTCCCCAAACACCGGTCCGATAATACGCGCGCATATCCCCAAACACCGGCCCGATAATATGCGCACAATTCCCCAAACACCGGCCCGGATTTCAGCCACTATTGGCGGGCACAAGTCCCCCAACACTAGCCCGGGATTCAGCCACTAGTGGCGGGCACGATTCCCCAAACACCGGTCCGATAATACGCGCGCATATCCCCAAACACCGGCCCGATAATACGCGCACAATTCCCCAAACACCGGCGCGGATTTCAGCCACTATTGGCGGGCACAAGTCCCCCAACACTAGCCCGGGATTCAGCCACTAGTGGCGGGCACGATTCCCCAAACACCGGTCCGATAATACGCGCGCATATCCCCAAACACCGGCCCGATAATACGCGCACAATTCCCCAAACACCGGCGCGGATTTCAGCCACTATTGGCGGGCACAAGTCCCCCAACACTAGCCCGGGATTCAGCCACTAGTGGCGGGCACGATTCCCCAAACACCGGTCCGATAATACGCGCGCATATCCCCAAACACCGGTCCGATAATACGCGCGCATATCCCCAAACACCGGCCCGATAATACGCGCGCATATCCCCAAACACCGGCCCGATAATATGCGCACAATTCCCCAAACACCGGCCCGGATTTCAGCCACTAGTGGCGGGCACAAGTCCCCCAACACTAGCCCGGGATTCAGCCACTAGTGGCGGGCACGATTCCCCAAACACCGGTCCGATAATACGCGCGCATATCCCCAAACACCGGCCCGATAATACGCGCGCATATCCCCAAACACCGGCCCGATAATATGCGCACAATTCCCCAAACACCGGCCCGGATTTCAGCCACTAGTGGCGGGCACAAGTCCCCCAACACTAGCCCGGGATTCAGCCACTAGTGGCGGGCACGATTCCCCAAACACCGGTCCGATAATACGCGCGCATATCCCCAAACACCGGCCCGATAATATGCGCACAATTCCCCAAACACCGGCCCGGATTTCAGCCACTATTGGCGGGCACAAGTCCCCCAACACTAGCCCGGGATTCAGCCACTAGTGGCGGGCACGATTCCCCAAACACCGGTCCGATAATACGCGCGCATATCCCCAAACACCGGCCCGATAATACGCGCACAATTCCCCAAACACCGGCGCGGATTTCAGCCACTATTGGCGGGCACAAGTCCCCCAACACTAGCCCGGGATTCAGCCACTAGTGGCGGGCACGATTCCCCAAACACCGGTCCGATAATACGCGCGCATATCCCCAAACACCGGCCCGATAATACGCGCACAATTCCCCAAACACCGGCGCGGATTTCAGCCACTATTGGCGGGCACAAGTCCCCCAACACTAGCCCGGGATTCAGCCACTAGTGGCGGGCACGATTCCCCAAACACCGGTCCGATAATACGCGCGCATATCCCCAAACACCGGCCCGGATTTCAGCCACTAGTGGCGGGCACAAGTCCCCCAACACTAGCCAAGTTCTCAGCCACTAGTGGCGGGCACGATTCCCCAAACACCGGTCCGATAATACGCGCGCATATCCCCAAACACCGGCCCGATAATACGCGCGCAATTCCCCAAACACCGGCCCGATAATACGCGCACAATTCCCCAAACACCGGCGCGGATTTCAGCCACTATTGGCGGGCACAAGTCCCCCAACACTAGCCCGGGATTCAGCCACTAGTGGCGGGCACGATTCCCCAAACACCGGTCCGATAATACGCGCGCATATCCCCAAACACCGGCCCGATAATACGCGCACAATTCCCCAAACACCGGCGCGGATTTCAGCCACTATTGGAGGGCACAAGTCCCCCAACACTAGCCCAGTTCTCAGCCACTAGTGGCGGGCACAATTCCCCAAACACCGGTCCGATAATACGCGCGCATATCCCCAAACACCGGCCCGATAATACGCGCGCAATTCCCCAAACACCGGCCCGATAATACGCGCACAATTCCCCAAACACCGGCGCGGATTTCAGCCACTATTGGCGGGCACAAGTCCCCCAACACTAGCCCGGGATTCAGCCACTAGTGGCGGGCACGATTCCCCAAACACCGGTCCGATAATACGCGCGCATATCCCCAAACACCGGCCCGATAATACGCGCACAATTCCCCAAACACCGGCGCGGATTTCAGCCACTATTGGAGGGCACAAGTCCCCCAACACTAGCCCAGTTCTCAGCCACTAGTGGCGGGCACAATTCCCCAAACACCGGTCCGATAATACGCGCGCATATCCCCAAACACCGGCCCGATAATACGCGCACAATTCCCCAAACACCGGTCCGATAATACGCGCGCATATCCCCAAACACCGGCCCGATAATACGCGCGCATATCCCCAAACACCGGCGCGGATTTCAGCCACTATTGGCGGGCACAAGTCCCCCAACACTAGCCCGGGATTCAGCCACTAGTGGCGGGCACGATTCCCCAAACACCGGTCCGATAATACGCGCGCATATCCCCAAACACCGGCCCGATAATACGCGCGCAATTCCCCAAACACCGGTCCGATAATACGCGCGCATATCCCCAAACACCGGCCCGATAATACGCGCGCATATCCCCAAACACCGGCGCGGATTTCAGCCACTATTGGCGGGCACAAGTCCCCCAACACTAGCCCGGGATTCAGCCACTAGTGGCGGGCACGATTCCCCAAACACCGGTCCGATAATACGCGCGCATATCCCCAAACACCGGCCCGATAATACGCGCGCAATTCCCCAAACACCGGCCCGATAATACGCGCACAATTCCCCAAACACCGGCGCGGATTTCAGCCACTATTGGCGGGCACAAGTCCCCCAACACTAGCCCGGGATTCAGCCACTAGTGGCGGGCACGATTCCCCAAACACCGGTCCGATAATACGCGCGCATATCCCCAAACACCGGCCCGATAATACGCGCACAATTCCCCAAACACCGGCGCGGATTTCAGCCACTATTGGAGGGCACAAGTCCCCCAACACTAGCCCAGTTCTCAGCCACTAGTGGCGGGCACAATTCCCCAAACACCGGTCCGATAATACGCGCGCATATCCCCAAACACCGGCCCGATAATACGCGCACAATTCCCCAAACACCGGTCCGATAATACGCGCGCATATCCCCAAACACCGGCCCGATAATACGCGCGCATATCCCCAAACACCGGCGCGGATTTCAGCCACTATTGGCGGGCACAAGTCCCCCAACACTAGCCCGGGATTCAGCCACTAGTGGCGGGCACGATTCCCCAAACACCGGTCCGATAATACGCGCGCATATCCCCAAACACCGGCCCGATAATACGCGCGCAATTCCCCAAACACCGGCCCGATAATACGCGCACAATTCCCCAAACACCGGCGCGGATTTCAGCCACTATTGGCGGGCACAAGTCCCCCAACACTAGCCCGGGATTCAGCCACTAGTGGCGGGCACGATTCCCCAAACACCGGTCCGATAATACGCGCGCATATCCCCAAACACCGGCCCGATAATACGCGCACAATTCCCCAAACACCGGCGCGGATTTCAGCCACTATTGGAGGGCACAAGTCCCCCAACACTAGCCCAGTTCTCAGCCACTAGTGGCGGGCACAATTCCCCAAACACCGGTCCGATAATACGCGCGCATATCCCCAAACACCGGCCCGATAATACGCGCACAATTCCCCAAACACCGGTCCGATAATACGCGCGCATATCCCCAAACACCGGCCCGATAATACGCGCGCATATCCCCAAACACCGGCGCGGATTTCAGCCACTATTGGCGGGCACAAGTCCCCCAACACTAGCCCGGGATTCAGCCACTAGTGGCGGGCACGATTCCCCAAACACCGGTCCGATAATACGCGCGCATATCCCCAAACACCGGCCCGATAATACGCGCACAATTCCCCAAACACCGGCGCGGATTTCAGCCACTATTGGCGGGCACAAGTCCCCCAACACTAGCCCGGGATTCAGCCACTAGTGGCGGGCACGATTCCCCAAACACCGGTCCGATAATACGCGCGCATATCCCCAAACACCGGCCCGATAATACGCGCACAATTCCCCAAACACCGGCCCGGATTTCAGCCACTAGTGGCGGGCACAAGTCCCCAAACACTAGCCAAGTTCTCAGCCACTAGTGGCGGGCACAATTCCCCAAACACCGGTCCGATAATACGCGCGCATATCCCCAAACACCGGCCCGATAATACGCGCACAATTCCCCAAACACCGGCGCGGATTTCAGCCACTATTGGCGGGCACAAGTCCCCCAACACTAGCCCGGGATTCAGCCACTAGTGGCGGGCACGATTCCCCAAACACCGGTCCGATAATACGCGCGCATATCCCCAAACACCGGCCCGATAATACGCGCACAATTCCCCAAACACCGGCCCGGATTTCAGCCACTAGTGGCGGGCACAAGTCCCCAAACACTAGCCAAGTTCTCAGCCACTAGTGGCGGGCACAATTCCCCAAACACCGGTCCGATAATACGCGCGCATATCCCCAAACACCGGCCCGATAATACGCGCACAATTCCCCAAACACCGGCGCGGATTTCAGCCACTATTGGCGGGCACAAGTCCCCCAACACTAGCCCGGGATTCAGCCACTAGTGGCGGGCACGATTCCCCAAACACCGGTCCGATAATACGCGCGCATATCCCCAAACACCGGCCCGATAATACGCGCACAATTCCCCAAACACCGGCCCGGATTTCAGCCACTAGTGGCGGGCACAAGTCCCCAAACACTAGCCAAGTTCTCAGCCACTAGTGGCGGGCACAATTCCCCAAACACCGGTCCGATAATACGCGCGCATATCCCCAAACACCGGCCCGATAATACGCGCACAATTCCCCAAACACCGGCGCGGATTTCAGCCACTATTGGCGGGCACAAGTCCCCCAACACTAGCCCGGGATTCAGCCACTAGTGGCGGGCACGATTCCCCAAACACCGGTCCGATAATACGCGCGCATATCCCCAAACACCGGCCCGATAATACGCGCACAATTCCCCAAACACCGGCCCGGATTTCAGCCACTAGTGGCGGGCACAAGTCCCCCAACACTAGCCAAGTTCTCAGCCACTAGTGGCGGGCACAATTCCCCAAACACCGGTCCGATAATACGCGCGCATATCCCCAAACACCGGCCCGATAATACGCGCACAATTCCCCAAACACCGGCGCGGATTTCAGCCACTATTGGCGGGCACAAGTCCCCCAACACTAGCCCGGGATTCAGCCACTAGTGGCGGGCACGATTCCCCAAACACCGGTCCGATAATACGCGCGCATATCCCCAAACACCGGCCCGATAATACGCGCACAATTCCCCAAACACCGGCCCGGATTTCAGCCACTAGTGGCGGGCACAAGTCCCCCAACACTAGCCAAGTTCTCAGCCACTAGTGGCGGGCACAATTCCCCAAACACCGGTCCGATAATACGCGCGCATATCCCCAAACACCGGCCCGATAATACGCGCACAATTCCCCAAACACCGGCGCGGATTTCAGCCACTATTGGCGGGCACAAGTCCCCCAACACTAGCCCGGGATTCAGCCACTAGTGGCGGGCACGATTCCCCAAACACCGGTCCGATAATATGCGCGCATATCCCCAAACACCGGCCCGATAATACGCGCACAATTCCCCAAACACCGGCCCGGATTTCAGCCACTAGTGGCGGGCACAAGTCCCCAAACACTAGCCAAGTTCTCAGCCACTAGTGGCGGGCACAATTCCCCAAACACCGGTCCGATAATACGCGCGCATATCCCCAAACACCGGCCCGATAATACGCGCACAATTCCCCAAACACCGGCGCGGATTTCAGCCACTATTGGCGGGCACAAGTCCCCCAACACTAGCCCGGGATTCAGCCACTAGTGGCGGGCACGATTCCCCAAACACCGGTCCGATAATACGCGCGCATATCCCCAAACACCGGCCCGATAATACGCGCACAATTCCCCAAACACCGGCCCGGATTTCAGCCACTAGTGGCGGGCACAAGTCCCCAAACACTAGCCAAGTTCTCAGCCACTAGTGGCGGGCACAATTCCCCAAACACCGGTCCGATAATACGCGCGCATATCCCCAAACACCGGCCCGATAATACGCGCACAATTCCCCAAACACCGGCGCGGATTTCAGCCACTATTGGCGGGCACAAGTCCCCCAACACTAGCCCGGGATTCAGCCACTAGTGGCGGGCACGATTCCCCAAACACCGGTCCGATAATACGCGCGCATATCCCCAAACACCGGCCCGATAATACGCGCACAATTCCCCAAACACCGGCCCGGATTTCAGCCACTAGTGGCGGGCACAAGTCCCCAAACACTAGCCAAGTTCTCAGCCACTAGTGGCGGGCACAATTCCCCAAACACCGGTCCGATAATACGCGCGCATATCCCCAAACACCGGCCCGATAATACGCGCACAATTCCCCAAACACCGGCGCGGATTTCAGCCACTATTGGCGGGCACAAGTCCCCCAACACTAGCCCGGGATTCAGCCACTAGTGGCGGGCACGATTCCCCAAACACCGGTCCGATAATACGCGCGCATATCCCCAAACACCGGCCCGATAATACGCGCACAATTCCCCAAACACCGGCCCGGATTTCAGCCACTAGTGGCGGGCACAAGTCCCCAAACACTAGCCAAGTTCTCAGCCACTAGTGGCGGGCACAATTCCCCAAACACCGGTCCGATAATACGCGCGCATATCCCCAAACACCGGCCCGATAATACGCGCACAATTCCCCAAACACCGGCGCGGATTTCAGCCACTATTGGCGGGCACAAGTCCCCCAACACTAGCCCGGGATTCAGCCACTAGTGGCGGGCACGATTCCCCAAACACCGGTCCGATAATACGCGCGCATATCCCCAAACACCGGCCCGATAATACGCGCACAATTCCCCAAACACCGGCCCGGATTTCAGCCACTAGTGGCGGGCACAAGTCCCCAAACACTAGCCAAGTTCTCAGCCACTAGTGGCGGGCACAATTCCCCAAACACCGGTCCGATAATACGCGCGCATATCCCCAAACACCGGCCCGATAATACGCGCACAATTCCCCAAACACCGGCGCGGATTTCAGCCACTATTGGCGGGCACAAGTCCCCCAACACTAGCCCGGGATTCAGCCACTAGTGGCGGGCACGATTCCCCAAACACCGGTCCGATAATACGCGCGCATATCCCCAAACACCGGCCCGATAATACGCGCACAATTCCCCAAACACCGGCCCGGATTTCAGCCACTAGTGGCGGGCACAAGTCCCCAAACACTAGCCAAGTTCTCAGCCACTAGTGGCGGGCACAATTCCCCAAACACCGGTCCGATAATACGCGCGCATATCCCCAAACACCGGCCCGATAATACGCGCACAATTCCCCAAACACCGGCGCGGATTTCAGCCACTATTGGCGGGCACAAGTCCCCCAACACTAGCCCGGGATTCAGCCACTAGTGGCGGGCACGATTCCCCAAACACCGGTCCGATAATACGCGCGCATATCCCCAAACACCGGCCCGATAATACGCGCACAATTCCCCAAACACCGGCCCGGATTTCAGCCACTAGTGGCGGGCACAAGTCCCCAAACACTAGCCAAGTTCTCAGCCACTAGTGGCGGGCACAATTCCCCAAACACCGGTCCGATAATACGCGCGCATATCCCCAAACACCGGCCCGATAATACGCGCACAATTCCCCAAACACCGGCGCGGATTTCAGCCACTATTGGCGGGCACAAGTCCCCCAACACTAGCCCGGGATTCAGCCACTAGTGGCGGGCACGATTCCCCAAACACCGGTCCGATAATACGCGCGCATATCCCCAAACACCGGCCCGATAATACGCGCACAATTCCCCAAACACCGGCCCGATAATACGCGCGCAATTCCCCAAACACCGGCCCGATAATACGCGCACATTTCCCCAAACACCGGCGCGGATTTCAGCCACTATTGGCGGGCACAAGTCCCCCAACACTAGCCCGGGATTCAGCCACTATTGGCGGGCACAAGTCCCCCAACACTAGCCCGGGATTCAGCCACTAGTGGCGGGCACGATTCCCCAAACACCGGCCCGGCGCTGAGTATATGGCCTCCGAAAGGCCCATACATTCAGACGGGTCCATGTATTTTCAACGACAGCAGCAGTACCGCCAAAATCCATGCAGCGGCGCTGGATTTATGGCCTCCGAAAGGCCCATTCATTCAGACGGGTCCATGTATTTTCAGCGACAGCCGCAGTACCGCCAAAATCCATGCAGAGGCGCTGAGTTTATGGCCTCCGAAAGGCCCATTCATTCAGACGGGTCCATGTATTTTCAGCGACAGCAGCAGTACCGCCAAAATCCATGCAGCGGCGCTGTATTTATGGCCTCCGAAAGGCCCATTCATTACCAACGGGGCTGCAGTAGCATCCCGCGGCCACGCAGGGGCAGATATTGTGAGGGAATTACATGGTAGTGGACGGAGCGCCCATGCATTTCCAATGGGAGTGCAGTACCTCAAAAATCCGCTCCAAGCCACCGAACTTGAGGGCCCGACGTTCCCTCAACACTAGCCCAGTGCAATCGACATTTCGTTCTGTGTACATTGTTACACAGAATGACAATACAAGGGAATTATTATTATTATTATTATTATTATGTATTCAGCCACTAGTGGCGGGCACAATACCCCAAACACTGGCCCGGCGCTGGCTGAGTTTATGGCCTCCGAAAGGCCCATACATTCAGACGGGTCCATGTATTTTCAGTTTTCCGTAGCAGGTGTGATTGTTTGTTTAATTAGGTAGTTTGTGTTGGTGACGGTGTTCCTAACTGTGGTGGCTTGTTTGTAGAATGTGGGGCCCTGCGTTTGTGTTATGTTGATTTCTGGTAATTTACTTTTTACTAAGTAGTCTTTCAGGTTTTTGTTTCTTTTAAAGGCTGAGATGATTTTGTAATCTTGGATTATGCTTGTGTTCTGTAGTGTCTGATTTATATTTTGTCCATTCATTCAGACGGGTCCATGTATTTTCAGCGACAGCCGCAGTACCGCCAAAATCCATGCAGCGGCGCTGGATTTATGGCCTCCGAAAGGCCCATTCATTCAGACGGGTCCATGTATTTTCAGCGACAGCCGCAGTACCGCCAAAATCCATGCAGAGGCGCTGAGTTTATGGCCTCCGAAAGGCCCATTCATTCAGACGGGTCCATGTATTTTCAGCGACAGCAGCAGTACCGCCAAAATCCATGCAGCGGCGCTGTATTTATGGCCTCCGAAAGGCCCATTCATTACCAACGGGGCTGCAGTAGCATCCCGCGGCCACGCAGGGGCAGATATTGTGAGGGAATTACATGGTAGTGGACGGAGCGCCCATGCATTTCCAATGGGAGTGCAGTACCTCAAAAATCCGCTCCAAGCCACCGAACTTGAGGGCCCGACGTTCCCTCAACACTAGCCCAGTGCAATCGACATTTCGTTCTGTGTACATTGTTACACAGAATGACAATACAAGGGAATTATTATTATTATTATTATTATTATGTATTCAGCCACTAGTGGCGGGCACAATACCCCAAACACTGGCCCGGCGCTGGCTGAGTTTATGGCCTCCGAAAGGCCCATACATTCAGACGGGTCCATGTATTTTCAGTTTTCCGTAGCAGGTGTGATTGTTTGTTTAATTAGGTAGTTTGTGTTGGTGACGGTGTTCCTAACTGTGGTGGCTTGTTTGTAGAATGTGGGGCCCTGCGTTTGTGTTATGTTGATTTCTGGTAATTTACTTTTTACTAAGTAGTCTTTCAGGTTTTTGTTTCTTTTAAAGGCTGAGATGATTTTGTAATCTTGGATTATGCTTGTGTTCTGTAGTGTCTGATTTATATTTTGTCCATTCATTCAGACGGGTCCATGTATTTTCAGCGACAGCCGCAGTACCGCCAAAATCCATGCAGCGGCGCTGGATTTATGGCCTCCGAAAGGCCCATTCATTCAGACGGGTCCATGTATTTTCAGCGACAGCCGCAGTACCGCCAAAATCCATGCAGAGGCGCTGAGTTTATGGCCTCCGAAAGGCCCATTCATTCAGACGGGTCCATGTATTTTCAGCGACAGCAGCAGTACCGCCAAAATCCATGCAGCGGCGCTGTATTTATGGCCTCCGAAAGGCCCATTCATTACCAACGGGGCTGCAGTAGCATCCCGCGGCCACGCAGGGGCAGATATTGTGAGGGAATTACATGGTAGTGGACGGAGCGCCCATGCATTTCCAATGGGAGTGCAGTACCTCAAAAATCCGCTCCAAGCCACCGAACTTGAGGGCCCGACGTTCCCTCAACACTAGCCCAGTGCAATCGACATTTCGTTCTGTGTACATTGTTACACAGAATGACAATACAAGGGAATTATTATTATTATTATTATTATTATGTATTCAGCCACTAGTGGCGGGCACAATACCCCAAACACTGGCCCGGCGCTGGCTGAGTTTATGGCCTCCGAAAGGCCCATACATTCAGACGGGTCCATGTATTTTCAGTTTTCCGTAGCAGGTGTGATTGTTTGTTTAATTAGGTAGTTTGTGTTGGTGACGGTGTTCCTAACTGTGGTGGCTTGTTTGTAGAATGTGGGGCCCTGCGTTTGTGTTATGTTGATTTCTGGTAATTTACTTTTTACTAAGTAGTCTTTCAGGTTTTTGTTTCTTTTAAAGGCTGAGATGATTTTGTAATCTTGGATTATGCTTGTGTTCTGTAGTGTCTGATTTATATTTTGTCCATTCATTCAGACGGGTCCATGTATTTTCAGCGACAGCCGCAGTACCGCCAAAATCCATGCAGCGGCGCTGGATTTATGGCCTCCGAAAGGCCCATTCATTCAGACGGGTCCATGTATTTTCAGCGACAGCCGCAGTACCGCCAAAATCCATGCAGCGGCGCTGGGTTTATGGAATCCGAAAGGCCCATTCATTCAGACGGGTCCATGTATTTTCAACGACAGCCGCAGTACCGCCAAAATCCATGCAGCGGCGCTGTATTTATGGCCTCCGAAAGGCCCATTCATTACCAACGGGGCTGCAGTAGCATCCCGCGGCCACGCAGGGGCAGATATTGTGAGGGAATTACATGGTAGTGGACGGAGCGCCCATGCATTTCCAATGGGAGTGCAGTACCTCAAAAATCCGCTCCAAGCCACCGAACTTGAGGGCCCGACGTTCCCTCAACACTAGCCCAGTGCAATCGACATTTCGTTCTGTGTACATTGTTACACAGAATGACAATACAAGGGAATTATTATTATTATTATTATTATTATGTATTCAGCCACTAGTGGCGGGCACAATACCCCAAACACTGGCCCGGCGCTGGCTGAGTTTATGGCCTCCGAAAGGCCCATACATTCAGACGGGTCCATGTATTTTCAGTTTTCCGTAGCAGGTGTGATTGTTTGTTTAATTAGGTAGTTTGTGTTGGTGACGGTGTTCCTAACTGTGGTGGCTTGTTTGTAGAATGTGGGGCCCTGCGTTTGTGTTATGTTGATTTCTGGTAATTTACTTTTTACTAAGTAGTCTTTCAGGTTTTTGTTTCTTTTAAAGGCTGAGATGATTTTGTAATCTTGGATTATGCTTGTGTTCTGTAGTGTCTGATTTATATTTTGTCCATTCATTCAGACGGGTCCATGTATTTTCAGCGACAGCCGCAGTACCGCCAAAATCCATGCAGCGGCGCTGAGTTTATGGCCTCCGAAAGGCCCATTCATTCAGACGGGTCCATGTATTTTCAGCGACAGCCGCAGTACCGCCAAAATCCATGCAGCGGCGCTGGGTTTATGGAATCCGAAAGGCCCATTCATTCAGACGGGTCCATGTATTTTCAACGACAGCCGCAGTACCGCCAAAATCCATGCAGCGGCGCTGTATTTATGGCCTCCGAAAGGCCCATTCATTCCCAACGGGGCAGCAGTAGCATCGCGCGGCCACGCGGGGGCAGATATTGTGAGGGAATTACATTGTAGTGGACGGAGCGCCCATGTATTGCTATGGCCAATGCATTTCCAATGGGAGTGCAGTACCTCAAAAATCCGCTAGAGGGCCCCGAACTTGAGGGCCCGGCGTTCCCTCAAGTGCCGATTTTATACCCCCTTCTCCAGCCGACAGCCAGAATTATATTAGGGACTCGCAATTTTGAGAGGTGAGCACCAGGGCTAATCAGCGGCCACCCGTGACCATTGAGTCCGACAGAGCAGAGGCTAGGGGCGGCCTCGCATCTCGCAATTACCGAGGGAAGATGCCGGTTCTCGAAAAATTTCTAAGTTTTTCAAATTTTAAAGTATTGAAGTATTTAGGGCGCTTCCCGCGGCCCTGGCTTTTGCATGTACCCCTCTAAGCTCCGGTTCTCGAAAAATGTCTAAGTTTGTCAAACTTTAAAGTATTGAAGCCGGACTTCCGCGGAGGCTGACAGGGGGCCTCCATCGAAGCACCCTTCACCCCCGGGTGAGCCGGCGTCGGCCCACGGGCCTGCCGGTTCCCCAACTGAGCGATTGGCACACGAGACCCGCCTCGGAGGGCCCACGTCGGCCGGCGCAAGCCGGTGTTCGGGCGTGCGGCTCCTCCGGCTTTGCGGGTCAAGCTCCAGCGCCGAGGATACTAGGCAAACGTTGGGCCCCCCCGAGCCGAGTGGATACCCGCCTCAGAAAGAGCTGGGGCGGTACGTACGGACGGCCTCACTAAGAGGGAACGGAAGCTACTAAAGCACACGTATAACTGTCCGATGTGCGAACGAAAGTGAGGCCGGACGAATCCGATACGAGTTACGAGTGAGGCGGGATCCACGGCTGGCACTCGCGGGGCCCTCTTGCGAAACCATGCCTCGGCGTGAACCTTTTGGCGGCAGAACCAAGACGAACCGAGGTCGAGCTTCCGTCTCGAGCCACACCCAGACGTCCGACCGTCGCGGAGCCCGACGCCACGCGTGCTAGGGCTCCGCGCGAAACATCGTTTCACGACACCCGCTCGTCAGCCCGTCCGAACGTATACGAGTGTCGCGCGGCCCCCCGGGCCCGGCTGTAGCCACAGCCTCGTCCCGGACCAGGGCCGCACCGCCACCAGCAGCGCCCCCCCGGCGGCAGACGCACTCTGGTTGATCCTGCCAGTAGCATATGCTTGTTTTCAAGATTAAGCCATGCATGTCTAAGTACGAATGGCCAGTACAGTGAAACTGCGAACGGCTCATTAAATCAGTTATGGTTCCTTTGATCGCTCCACCGTTACTTGGATAACTGTGGCAAATCCAGAGCTAATACATGCAAACGAGCGCCGACTCGCGGGCGGGGCTCCGGCCTCGCCCCGGGGACGCGTGCATTTATCAGACACAAAAACCCACGCGGTGTCCGGCGGGCGGGGGCTCAGCCGTCGCGCGCGTCCCCCGCGTCCGGCCTCCGCCTCTCCGGGCGGGGGCGTAAGCGGCGCGGGCGGCTCCGCGCGCGCCGGTCCTCGTTCCGCCGGCCCGGCCCCCCCTTTGTGTTGACTCAGGATAACCTCGTGCCGATCGCTCGCCCACCCGAGGCGGCGACGACTCATTCGAATGTCTGCCCTATCAACTTTCGATGGTAGACTCTGCGCCTACCATGGTGACCACGGGTAACGGGGAATCAGGGTTCGATTCCGGAGAGGGAGCATGAGAAACGGCTACCACATCCAAGGAAGGCAGCAGGCGCGCAAATTACCCACTCCCGACACGGGGAGGTAGTGACGAAAAATAACAATACGGGACTCGTTCGAGTCTCCGTAATTGGAATGAGCCGAACACAAACCCATCGGCCAGCATCCATTGGAGGGCAAGTCTGGTGCCAGCAGCCGCGGTAATTCCAGCTCCAATAGCGTATTTTAAAGTTGCTGCAGTTAAAAAGCTCCTAGTTGGACCCCGGGACGCGAGCTGACGGTCCGCCGCGAGGCGTGCATCCGTCTGTCCCAGCCCCTGCCTCTCGGCAAAAGCCCCCGTGATGCCCTTCGCTGGGTGTCACTCGCGGGGCCCGAAGCGTTTACTTTGAGGAAATTAGAGTGTTCAAAGCAGGCCACACGGCCGCCCCTGCATATCGCAGCTGGGAATAATGGAATAGGACTCCGGTTCTATTTTGTGGGTTGTCATGAACTGGGGCCATGATTAAGAGGGACGGCCGGGGGCATTCGTACTGCGCCGCTAGAGGTGAAATTCTTGGACCGGCGCAAGACGGACGAGAGCGAAAGCATTTGCCAAGAATGTTTTCATTAATCAAGAACGAAAGTCGGAGGTTCGAAGACGATCAGATACCGTCCTAGTTCCGACCATAAACGATGCCGACTCGCGATCCGGCGGCGTTATTCCCATGACCCGCCGAGCAGCACCCGGGAAACCGACCAAGTGTCTGGGTTCCGGGGGGAGTATTGTTGCAAAGCTGAAACTTAAAGGAATTGACGGAAGGGCACCACCAGGAGTGGAGCATGCGGCTTAATTTGACTCAACACGGGAAACCTCACCCGGCCCGGACACGGAAAGGATTGACAGATTGAAGGCTCTTTCTCGATACCGTGGGTGGTGGTGCATGGCCGTTCGTAGTTGGTGGAGCGATTTGTCTGGTTAATTCCGATAACGAACGAGACTCAAACATACTAAATAGTACCGCGGCCCCCCGCGCGGTCGGCGGCAGAAAACTTCTTAGAGGGACAAGTGGCTCTCAGCCACACGAGAATGAGCAATAACAGGTCTGTGATGCCCTTAGATGTCCGGGGCTGCACGCGCGCCACACTGAGCGTATAAGCGCGTCGTCTATCCCCGCGCCGGCAGGCGCGGGTAATCCTATGAACCCCGCTCGTGACAGGGCCTGGGGATTGCAATTATTTCCCACCAACGAGGAATTCCCAGTAAGCGCGGGTCATTAGCCTGCGTTGATTAAGTCCCTGCCCTTTGTACACACCGCCCGTCGCTACTACCGATCGGATGGCTTAGTGAGGTCCTCGGATAGTCCCCGCCGGGGCCGGCCCCGGCTCCGGCGGTGTGCCAGAAGACGGTCGAACTTGACTATCTAGAGGAAGTAAAAGTCGTAACAAGGTTTCTGTAGGTGAACCTGCAGAAGGATCATTAACGTACGAGCGGCAGCAGATCCGCCTCGGTACACCCCCGACGAGCCAGACGCCGAGGGCGGCGGGTCGTCGCAGGCGGAGGAAGAGGGTAGACCGGGACGGGACGGGACGGGGGGCGCGGCGCGGGTCACTCCCGGGCCGCGCGTCGGAGCGAGTTCGGCGGGCGCCACGCGGCGCGGCGCGAGGCGAGAAAAGGCGGCGGGCGATGTCGCGCTACCTCCGTGCGAGCGGGGTAGCGCGCTCGTCCGACGACCCCAGTAGCGCGGCGCGGCGCGACGACAGGCGACCGCCAGCGACGGGCGAAAGGCGGCGGCCGTGCGCGGGACCCCCGTAACCGGGGAATCCCCCTATGCCGACGACCCTAGCTCGGCGCGGTTCTCGCGCTTCCGGCGCGCGCTTCCGGGGCGGCACTCGCCTCGACGACCTCCCGTCCTTTAAAGGTAACGGTTCGGGCCGGCGCCCCGGCGTCCGTCCGCCCGTCGGTGTCGCGTGTCCGTGCGGCGCGGGGCTGCTCTCGGCGAGGGTCGCCGAGCAAGCGGATCCCCGCACGGATCACAACGGCCGTATGGCGGCGGCGTCGGGACGCCCGCCCGAGACGAAGGTTCAGGGCGACGAAACGGTGCTCCCACCGGCTACCTTTTTCCCCGGCCAAACGCGTCCGTCGGCCGGAGCCCTCGAGGGGCCGCGTAGCGCGCGCGTGGGCCGGCCCCCGGACACCGGAGTCCCTCCCGGGGCTCCGGACACCGGGGGTTCGGTTCCGCGCGGTCCGCCGCGGTCTCCTCTGTCCATCCATAGTCCGGGCAGGCCGCGGCCGGGTCGGGGGCCAGTCCCCCCTCGGTGTCAGCGCGGTCGCGCCGCCCTTGTAAACCAAACCCACTCGCTGACGGGTAGCAACACCCAAAGCGTCGCTTCGCGGCGCGGCGGGGCTTCCAAGTCGGATGGCCTTCCGGGGTCCGGGTAGGAGACGCCGGGGGCCGGCCTCAGCGCCGAGCCCCCGACCTACCCGGCGAGTCCGGTCGCCGAGTCGTGTCAGGCCCGAGCGGGAGACGCCGGGCGCCGGCCTCAGCGCCGAGCGCCCGACCTACCCGGGCCGACGCACGTCTCGGGCGCCGTCGCGGCCCCGAGCGGGAGACGCCGGGCGCCGGCCTCAGCGCCGCGCGCCCGACCCGCTCGGCTCGTCGCGGCGTCGCGCGTATCGCGCCCGTCGGTAACCGCGCCGCGGGTTAGGGGCTCGCTCGCGGGAGCGACCGAACGGCACCCGCGGCGCGTTCGTCTCCGGTACAAACCCTGTCGTGAATTTGTCTCCGATCGTCCCGGGCGGACGTAAAAGGGCCCAAACGTACGACTCTTAGCGGTGGATCACTCGGCTCGTGCGTCGATGAAGAACGCAGCTAGCTGCGAGAACTAATGTGATTTGCAGGACACATTGATCATCGACACTTTGAACGCACATTGCGGCCCCGGTTTTACCCCGGGGCCACGCCTGTCTGAGCGGCGCTTTCCAATCGATCGGACGCGGGCCGGGCCCTCCGCGACATTCCGCCGG
>NW_028283131.1:55000-65000 GCF_059441175.1 Urocampus carinirostris
ACCGGTCCGATAATACGCGCGCATATCCCCAAACACCGGTCCGATAATACGCGCGCATATCCCCAAACACCGGTCCGATAATACGCGCGCATATCCCCAAACACCGGCCCGGATTTCAGCCACTAGTGGCGGGCACAAGTCCCCCAACACTAGCCAAGTTCTCAGCCACTAGTGGCGGGCACAATTCCCCAAACACCGGTCCGATAATACGCGCGCATATCCCCAAACACCGGCCCGATAATACGCGCACAATTCCCCAAACACCGGCGCGGATTTCAGCCACTATTGGCGGGCACAAGTCCCCCAACACTAGCCCGGGATTCAGCCACTAGTGGCGGGCACGATTCCCCAAACACCGGTCCGATAATACGCGCGCATATCCCCAAACACCGGCCCGATAATACGCGCACAATTCCCCAAACACCGGCCCGATAATACGCGCGCAATTCCCCAAACACCGGCCCGATAATACGCGCACATTTCCCCAAACACCGGCGCGGATTTCAGCCACTATTGGCGGGCACAAGTCCCCCAACACTAGCCCGGGATTCAGCCACTATTGGCGGGCACAAGTCCCCCAACACTAGCCCGGGATTCAGCCACTAGTGGCGGGCACGATTCCCCAAACACCGGCCCGGCGCTGAGTATATGGCCTCCGAAAGGCCCATACATTCAGACGGGTCCATGTATTTTCAACGACAGCAGCAGTACCGCCAAAATCCATGCAGCGGCGCTGGATTTATGGCCTCCGAAAGGCCCATTCATTCAGACGGGTCCATGTATTTTCAGCGACAGCCGCAGTACCGCCAAAATCCATGCAGAGGCGCTGAGTTTATGGCCTCCGAAAGGCCCATTCATTCAGACGGGTCCATGTATTTTCAGCGACAGCAGCAGTACCGCCAAAATCCATGCAGCGGCGCTGTATTTATGGCCTCCGAAAGGCCCATTCATTACCAACGGGGCTGCAGTAGCATCCCGCGGCCACGCAGGGGCAGATATTGTGAGGGAATTACATGGTAGTGGACGGAGCGCCCATGCATTTCCAATGGGAGTGCAGTACCTCAAAAATCCGCTCCAAGCCACCGAACTTGAGGGCCCGACGTTCCCTCAACACTAGCCCAGTGCAATCGACATTTCGTTCTGTGTACATTGTTACACAGAATGACAATACAAGGGAATTATTATTATTATTATTATTATTATGTATTCAGCCACTAGTGGCGGGCACAATACCCCAAACACTGGCCCGGCGCTGGCTGAGTTTATGGCCTCCGAAAGGCCCATACATTCAGACGGGTCCATGTATTTTCAGTTTTCCGTAGCAGGTGTGATTGTTTGTTTAATTAGGTAGTTTGTGTTGGTGACGGTGTTCCTAACTGTGGTGGCTTGTTTGTAGAATGTGGGGCCCTGCGTTTGTGTTATGTTGATTTCTGGTAATTTACTTTTTACTAAGTAGTCTTTCAGGTTTTTGTTTCTTTTAAAGGCTGAGATGATTTTGTAATCTTGGATTATGCTTGTGTTCTGTAGTGTCTGATTTATATTTTGTCCATTCATTCAGACGGGTCCATGTATTTTCAGCGACAGCCGCAGTACCGCCAAAATCCATGCAGCGGCGCTGGATTTATGGCCTCCGAAAGGCCCATTCATTCAGACGGGTCCATGTATTTTCAGCGACAGCCGCAGTACCGCCAAAATCCATGCAGAGGCGCTGAGTTTATGGCCTCCGAAAGGCCCATTCATTCAGACGGGTCCATGTATTTTCAGCGACAGCAGCAGTACCGCCAAAATCCATGCAGCGGCGCTGTATTTATGGCCTCCGAAAGGCCCATTCATTACCAACGGGGCTGCAGTAGCATCCCGCGGCCACGCAGGGGCAGATATTGTGAGGGAATTACATGGTAGTGGACGGAGCGCCCATGCATTTCCAATGGGAGTGCAGTACCTCAAAAATCCGCTCCAAGCCACCGAACTTGAGGGCCCGACGTTCCCTCAACACTAGCCCAGTGCAATCGACATTTCGTTCTGTGTACATTGTTACACAGAATGACAATACAAGGGAATTATTATTATTATTATTATTATTATGTATTCAGCCACTAGTGGCGGGCACAATACCCCAAACACTGGCCCGGCGCTGGCTGAGTTTATGGCCTCCGAAAGGCCCATACATTCAGACGGGTCCATGTATTTTCAGTTTTCCGTAGCAGGTGTGATTGTTTGTTTAATTAGGTAGTTTGTGTTGGTGACGGTGTTCCTAACTGTGGTGGCTTGTTTGTAGAATGTGGGGCCCTGCGTTTGTGTTATGTTGATTTCTGGTAATTTACTTTTTACTAAGTAGTCTTTCAGGTTTTTGTTTCTTTTAAAGGCTGAGATGATTTTGTAATCTTGGATTATGCTTGTGTTCTGTAGTGTCTGATTTATATTTTGTCCATTCATTCAGACGGGTCCATGTATTTTCAGCGACAGCCGCAGTACCGCCAAAATCCATGCAGCGGCGCTGGATTTATGGCCTCCGAAAGGCCCATTCATTCAGACGGGTCCATGTATTTTCAGCGACAGCCGCAGTACCGCCAAAATCCATGCAGAGGCGCTGAGTTTATGGCCTCCGAAAGGCCCATTCATTCAGACGGGTCCATGTATTTTCAGCGACAGCAGCAGTACCGCCAAAATCCATGCAGCGGCGCTGTATTTATGGCCTCCGAAAGGCCCATTCATTACCAACGGGGCTGCAGTAGCATCCCGCGGCCACGCAGGGGCAGATATTGTGAGGGAATTACATGGTAGTGGACGGAGCGCCCATGCATTTCCAATGGGAGTGCAGTACCTCAAAAATCCGCTCCAAGCCACCGAACTTGAGGGCCCGACGTTCCCTCAACACTAGCCCAGTGCAATCGACATTTCGTTCTGTGTACATTGTTACACAGAATGACAATACAAGGGAATTATTATTATTATTATTATTATTATGTATTCAGCCACTAGTGGCGGGCACAATACCCCAAACACTGGCCCGGCGCTGGCTGAGTTTATGGCCTCCGAAAGGCCCATACATTCAGACGGGTCCATGTATTTTCAGTTTTCCGTAGCAGGTGTGATTGTTTGTTTAATTAGGTAGTTTGTGTTGGTGACGGTGTTCCTAACTGTGGTGGCTTGTTTGTAGAATGTGGGGCCCTGCGTTTGTGTTATGTTGATTTCTGGTAATTTACTTTTTACTAAGTAGTCTTTCAGGTTTTTGTTTCTTTTAAAGGCTGAGATGATTTTGTAATCTTGGATTATGCTTGTGTTCTGTAGTGTCTGATTTATATTTTGTCCATTCATTCAGACGGGTCCATGTATTTTCAGCGACAGCCGCAGTACCGCCAAAATCCATGCAGCGGCGCTGGATTTATGGCCTCCGAAAGGCCCATTCATTCAGACGGGTCCATGTATTTTCAGCGACAGCCGCAGTACCGCCAAAATCCATGCAGCGGCGCTGGGTTTATGGAATCCGAAAGGCCCATTCATTCAGACGGGTCCATGTATTTTCAACGACAGCCGCAGTACCGCCAAAATCCATGCAGCGGCGCTGTATTTATGGCCTCCGAAAGGCCCATTCATTACCAACGGGGCTGCAGTAGCATCCCGCGGCCACGCAGGGGCAGATATTGTGAGGGAATTACATGGTAGTGGACGGAGCGCCCATGCATTTCCAATGGGAGTGCAGTACCTCAAAAATCCGCTCCAAGCCACCGAACTTGAGGGCCCGACGTTCCCTCAACACTAGCCCAGTGCAATCGACATTTCGTTCTGTGTACATTGTTACACAGAATGACAATACAAGGGAATTATTATTATTATTATTATTATTATGTATTCAGCCACTAGTGGCGGGCACAATACCCCAAACACTGGCCCGGCGCTGGCTGAGTTTATGGCCTCCGAAAGGCCCATACATTCAGACGGGTCCATGTATTTTCAGTTTTCCGTAGCAGGTGTGATTGTTTGTTTAATTAGGTAGTTTGTGTTGGTGACGGTGTTCCTAACTGTGGTGGCTTGTTTGTAGAATGTGGGGCCCTGCGTTTGTGTTATGTTGATTTCTGGTAATTTACTTTTTACTAAGTAGTCTTTCAGGTTTTTGTTTCTTTTAAAGGCTGAGATGATTTTGTAATCTTGGATTATGCTTGTGTTCTGTAGTGTCTGATTTATATTTTGTCCATTCATTCAGACGGGTCCATGTATTTTCAGCGACAGCCGCAGTACCGCCAAAATCCATGCAGCGGCGCTGAGTTTATGGCCTCCGAAAGGCCCATTCATTCAGACGGGTCCATGTATTTTCAGCGACAGCCGCAGTACCGCCAAAATCCATGCAGCGGCGCTGGGTTTATGGAATCCGAAAGGCCCATTCATTCAGACGGGTCCATGTATTTTCAACGACAGCCGCAGTACCGCCAAAATCCATGCAGCGGCGCTGTATTTATGGCCTCCGAAAGGCCCATTCATTCCCAACGGGGCAGCAGTAGCATCGCGCGGCCACGCGGGGGCAGATATTGTGAGGGAATTACATTGTAGTGGACGGAGCGCCCATGTATTGCTATGGCCAATGCATTTCCAATGGGAGTGCAGTACCTCAAAAATCCGCTAGAGGGCCCCGAACTTGAGGGCCCGGCGTTCCCTCAAGTGCCGATTTTATACCCCCTTCTCCAGCCGACAGCCAGAATTATATTAGGGACTCGCAATTTTGAGAGGTGAGCACCAGGGCTAATCAGCGGCCACCCGTGACCATTGAGTCCGACAGAGCAGAGGCTAGGGGCGGCCTCGCATCTCGCAATTACCGAGGGAAGATGCCGGTTCTCGAAAAATTTCTAAGTTTTTCAAATTTTAAAGTATTGAAGTATTTAGGGCGCTTCCCGCGGCCCTGGCTTTTGCATGTACCCCTCTAAGCTCCGGTTCTCGAAAAATGTCTAAGTTTGTCAAACTTTAAAGTATTGAAGCCGGACTTCCGCGGAGGCTGACAGGGGGCCTCCATCGAAGCACCCTTCACCCCCGGGTGAGCCGGCGTCGGCCCACGGGCCTGCCGGTTCCCCAACTGAGCGATTGGCACACGAGACCCGCCTCGGAGGGCCCACGTCGGCCGGCGCAAGCCGGTGTTCGGGCGTGCGGCTCCTCCGGCTTTGCGGGTCAAGCTCCAGCGCCGAGGATACTAGGCAAACGTTGGGCCCCCCCGAGCCGAGTGGATACCCGCCTCAGAAAGAGCTGGGGCGGTACGTACGGACGGCCTCACTAAGAGGGAACGGAAGCTACTAAAGCACACGTATAACTGTCCGATGTGCGAACGAAAGTGAGGCCGGACGAATCCGATACGAGTTACGAGTGAGGCGGGATCCACGGCTGGCACTCGCGGGGCCCTCTTGCGAAACCATGCCTCGGCGTGAACCTTTTGGCGGCAGAACCAAGACGAACCGAGGTCGAGCTTCCGTCTCGAGCCACACCCAGACGTCCGACCGTCGCGGAGCCCGACGCCACGCGTGCTAGGGCTCCGCGCGAAACATCGTTTCACGACACCCGCTCGTCAGCCCGTCCGAACGTATACGAGTGTCGCGCGGCCCCCCGGGCCCGGCTGTAGCCACAGCCTCGTCCCGGACCAGGGCCGCACCGCCACCAGCAGCGCCCCCCCGGCGGCAGACGCACTCTGGTTGATCCTGCCAGTAGCATATGCTTGTTTTCAAGATTAAGCCATGCATGTCTAAGTACGAATGGCCAGTACAGTGAAACTGCGAACGGCTCATTAAATCAGTTATGGTTCCTTTGATCGCTCCACCGTTACTTGGATAACTGTGGCAAATCCAGAGCTAATACATGCAAACGAGCGCCGACTCGCGGGCGGGGCTCCGGCCTCGCCCCGGGGACGCGTGCATTTATCAGACACAAAAACCCACGCGGTGTCCGGCGGGCGGGGGCTCAGCCGTCGCGCGCGTCCCCCGCGTCCGGCCTCCGCCTCTCCGGGCGGGGGCGTAAGCGGCGCGGGCGGCTCCGCGCGCGCCGGTCCTCGTTCCGCCGGCCCGGCCCCCCCTTTGTGTTGACTCAGGATAACCTCGTGCCGATCGCTCGCCCACCCGAGGCGGCGACGACTCATTCGAATGTCTGCCCTATCAACTTTCGATGGTAGACTCTGCGCCTACCATGGTGACCACGGGTAACGGGGAATCAGGGTTCGATTCCGGAGAGGGAGCATGAGAAACGGCTACCACATCCAAGGAAGGCAGCAGGCGCGCAAATTACCCACTCCCGACACGGGGAGGTAGTGACGAAAAATAACAATACGGGACTCGTTCGAGTCTCCGTAATTGGAATGAGCCGAACACAAACCCATCGGCCAGCATCCATTGGAGGGCAAGTCTGGTGCCAGCAGCCGCGGTAATTCCAGCTCCAATAGCGTATTTTAAAGTTGCTGCAGTTAAAAAGCTCCTAGTTGGACCCCGGGACGCGAGCTGACGGTCCGCCGCGAGGCGTGCATCCGTCTGTCCCAGCCCCTGCCTCTCGGCAAAAGCCCCCGTGATGCCCTTCGCTGGGTGTCACTCGCGGGGCCCGAAGCGTTTACTTTGAGGAAATTAGAGTGTTCAAAGCAGGCCACACGGCCGCCCCTGCATATCGCAGCTGGGAATAATGGAATAGGACTCCGGTTCTATTTTGTGGGTTGTCATGAACTGGGGCCATGATTAAGAGGGACGGCCGGGGGCATTCGTACTGCGCCGCTAGAGGTGAAATTCTTGGACCGGCGCAAGACGGACGAGAGCGAAAGCATTTGCCAAGAATGTTTTCATTAATCAAGAACGAAAGTCGGAGGTTCGAAGACGATCAGATACCGTCCTAGTTCCGACCATAAACGATGCCGACTCGCGATCCGGCGGCGTTATTCCCATGACCCGCCGAGCAGCACCCGGGAAACCGACCAAGTGTCTGGGTTCCGGGGGGAGTATTGTTGCAAAGCTGAAACTTAAAGGAATTGACGGAAGGGCACCACCAGGAGTGGAGCATGCGGCTTAATTTGACTCAACACGGGAAACCTCACCCGGCCCGGACACGGAAAGGATTGACAGATTGAAGGCTCTTTCTCGATACCGTGGGTGGTGGTGCATGGCCGTTCGTAGTTGGTGGAGCGATTTGTCTGGTTAATTCCGATAACGAACGAGACTCAAACATACTAAATAGTACCGCGGCCCCCCGCGCGGTCGGCGGCAGAAAACTTCTTAGAGGGACAAGTGGCTCTCAGCCACACGAGAATGAGCAATAACAGGTCTGTGATGCCCTTAGATGTCCGGGGCTGCACGCGCGCCACACTGAGCGTATAAGCGCGTCGTCTATCCCCGCGCCGGCAGGCGCGGGTAATCCTATGAACCCCGCTCGTGACAGGGCCTGGGGATTGCAATTATTTCCCACCAACGAGGAATTCCCAGTAAGCGCGGGTCATTAGCCTGCGTTGATTAAGTCCCTGCCCTTTGTACACACCGCCCGTCGCTACTACCGATCGGATGGCTTAGTGAGGTCCTCGGATAGTCCCCGCCGGGGCCGGCCCCGGCTCCGGCGGTGTGCCAGAAGACGGTCGAACTTGACTATCTAGAGGAAGTAAAAGTCGTAACAAGGTTTCTGTAGGTGAACCTGCAGAAGGATCATTAACGTACGAGCGGCAGCAGATCCGCCTCGGTACACCCCCGACGAGCCAGACGCCGAGGGCGGCGGGTCGTCGCAGGCGGAGGAAGAGGGTAGACCGGGACGGGACGGGACGGGGGGCGCGGCGCGGGTCACTCCCGGGCCGCGCGTCGGAGCGAGTTCGGCGGGCGCCACGCGGCGCGGCGCGAGGCGAGAAAAGGCGGCGGGCGATGTCGCGCTACCTCCGTGCGAGCGGGGTAGCGCGCTCGTCCGACGACCCCAGTAGCGCGGCGCGGCGCGACGACAGGCGACCGCCAGCGACGGGCGAAAGGCGGCGGCCGTGCGCGGGACCCCCGTAACCGGGGAATCCCCCTATGCCGACGACCCTAGCTCGGCGCGGTTCTCGCGCTTCCGGCGCGCGCTTCCGGGGCGGCACTCGCCTCGACGACCTCCCGTCCTTTAAAGGTAACGGTTCGGGCCGGCGCCCCGGCGTCCGTCCGCCCGTCGGTGTCGCGTGTCCGTGCGGCGCGGGGCTGCTCTCGGCGAGGGTCGCCGAGCAAGCGGATCCCCGCACGGATCACAACGGCCGTATGGCGGCGGCGTCGGGACGCCCGCCCGAGACGAAGGTTCAGGGCGACGAAACGGTGCTCCCACCGGCTACCTTTTTCCCCGGCCAAACGCGTCCGTCGGCCGGAGCCCTCGAGGGGCCGCGTAGCGCGCGCGTGGGCCGGCCCCCGGACACCGGAGTCCCTCCCGGGGCTCCGGACACCGGGGGTTCGGTTCCGCGCGGTCCGCCGCGGTCTCCTCTGTCCATCCATAGTCCGGGCAGGCCGCGGCCGGGTCGGGGGCCAGTCCCCCCTCGGTGTCAGCGCGGTCGCGCCGCCCTTGTAAACCAAACCCACTCGCTGACGGGTAGCAACACCCAAAGCGTCGCTTCGCGGCGCGGCGGGGCTTCCAAGTCGGATGGCCTTCCGGGGTCCGGGTAGGAGACGCCGGGGGCCGGCCTCAGCGCCGAGCCCCCGACCTACCCGGCGAGTCCGGTCGCCGAGTCGTGTCAGGCCCGAGCGGGAGACGCCGGGCGCCGGCCTCAGCGCCGAGCGCCCGACCTACCCGGGCCGACGCACGTCTCGGGCGCCGTCGCGGCCCCGAGCGGGAGACGCCGGGCGCCGGCCTCAGCGCCGCGCGCCCGACCCGCTCGGCTCGTCGCGGCGTCGCGCGTATCGCGCCCGTCGGTAACCGCGCCGCGGGTTAGGGGCTCGCTCGCGGGAGCGACCGAACGGCACCCGCGGCGCGTTCGTCTCCGGTACAAACCCTGTCGTGAATTTGTCTCCGATCGTCCCGGGCGGACGTAAAAGGGCCCAAACGTACGACTCTTAGCGGTGGATCACTCGGCTCGTGCGTCGATGAAGAACGCAGCTAGCTGCGAGAACTAATGTGATTTGCAGGACACATTGATCATCGACACTTTGAACGCACATTGCGGCCCCGGTTTTACCCCGGGGCCACGCCTGTCTGAGCGGCGCTTTCCAATCGATCGGACGCGGGCCGGGCCCTCCGCGACATTCCGCCGGTCCGTCCGGCGGGTGGCGCGAGAACCCGGTCCGCGCGGGCGAGGCTCGGGCCCTCCGCGACATTCCGCCGGTCCGCCCGGCGGGTGGCGCGCGACCCGTGTCCCCGCCCACTCCGCGGCTGGGGTTTCGCAGGGACCCCCGTCCCTTCGTACCCTCAAATACAGACTCGGGCGGCGCTCCGTGTCCGTCCGCCCGTCGGTGTCGCGCGTCCGCGCGTCCGGAGGTGCTTCTCGGCTGCCGGTGAGTACGGCTGGTACTTAGCATACCGAGAAGGTGCTCCGCGCGCGCGGCTCCGCGCGGCGGCCCGTATGGCGGCGGCGCTCGGCGCCCTCCTCAGGTAAAGGTCCCGGTCGGCGCCTCGGCGTCCGTCCGCCCGTCGGTGTCGCGTGTCCGTGCGGCGCGGGGCTGCTCTCGGCGAGGGTCGCCGAGCAAGCGGATCCCCGCACGGATCACAACGGCCGTATGGCGGCGGCGCCGGTCCCGGCGCCGGCCCCGACCGCACAGCTCTACGCGCACGCCCTCAGATCAGACGAGACGACCCGCTGAATTTAAGCATATTACTAAGCGGAGGAAAAGAAACTAACCAGGATTCCCTCAGTAGCGGCGAGCGAAGAGGGAAAAGCCCAGCGCCGAATCCCCGCCCTGCGGTAGGGCGAGGGAAATGTGGCGTACGGAAGGCCGCTTTAGCCCGGCGCCGCTCGGGGGCCCGAGTCCTTCTGATAGAGGCTCAGCCCAGGGACGGTGTGAGGCCGGTAGCGGCCCCCGGCTCGCCGGGGCGAGGCCTTCTCGGAGTCGGGTTGCTT
>NW_028283131.1:72500-85000 GCF_059441175.1 Urocampus carinirostris
AGCCACTAGTGGCGGGCACAAGTCCCCCAACACTAGCCCGGGATTCAGCCACTAGTGGCGGGCACGATTCCCCAAACACCGGTCCGATAATACGCGCGCATATCCCCAAACACCGGCCCGATAATATGCGCACAATTCCCCAAACACCGGCCCGGATTTCAGCCACTATTGGCGGGCACAAGTCCCCCAACACTAGCCCGGGATTCAGCCACTAGTGGCGGGCACGATTCCCCAAACACCGGTCCGATAATACGCGCGCATATCCCCAAACACCGGCCCGATAATACGCGCACAATTCCCCAAACACCGGCGCGGATTTCAGCCACTATTGGCGGGCACAAGTCCCCCAACACTAGCCCGGGATTCAGCCACTAGTGGCGGGCACGATTCCCCAAACACCGGTCCGATAATACGCGCGCATATCCCCAAACACCGGCCCGATAATACGCGCACAATTCCCCAAACACCGGCGCGGATTTCAGCCACTATTGGCGGGCACAAGTCCCCCAACACTAGCCCGGGATTCAGCCACTAGTGGCGGGCACGATTCCCCAAACACCGGTCCGATAATACGCGCGCATATCCCCAAACACCGGTCCGATAATACGCGCGCATATCCCCAAACACCGGCCCGATAATACGCGCGCATATCCCCAAACACCGGCCCGATAATATGCGCACAATTCCCCAAACACCGGCCCGGATTTCAGCCACTAGTGGCGGGCACAAGTCCCCCAACACTAGCCCGGGATTCAGCCACTAGTGGCGGGCACGATTCCCCAAACACCGGTCCGATAATACGCGCGCATATCCCCAAACACCGGCCCGATAATACGCGCGCATATCCCCAAACACCGGCCCGATAATATGCGCACAATTCCCCAAACACCGGCCCGGATTTCAGCCACTAGTGGCGGGCACAAGTCCCCCAACACTAGCCCGGGATTCAGCCACTAGTGGCGGGCACGATTCCCCAAACACCGGTCCGATAATACGCGCGCATATCCCCAAACACCGGCCCGATAATATGCGCACAATTCCCCAAACACCGGCCCGGATTTCAGCCACTATTGGCGGGCACAAGTCCCCCAACACTAGCCCGGGATTCAGCCACTAGTGGCGGGCACGATTCCCCAAACACCGGTCCGATAATACGCGCGCATATCCCCAAACACCGGCCCGATAATACGCGCACAATTCCCCAAACACCGGCGCGGATTTCAGCCACTATTGGCGGGCACAAGTCCCCCAACACTAGCCCGGGATTCAGCCACTAGTGGCGGGCACGATTCCCCAAACACCGGTCCGATAATACGCGCGCATATCCCCAAACACCGGCCCGATAATACGCGCACAATTCCCCAAACACCGGCGCGGATTTCAGCCACTATTGGCGGGCACAAGTCCCCCAACACTAGCCCGGGATTCAGCCACTAGTGGCGGGCACGATTCCCCAAACACCGGTCCGATAATACGCGCGCATATCCCCAAACACCGGTCCGATAATACGCGCGCATATCCCCAAACACCGGCCCGATAATACGCGCGCATATCCCCAAACACCGGCCCGATAATATGCGCACAATTCCCCAAACACCGGCCCGGATTTCAGCCACTAGTGGCGGGCACAAGTCCCCCAACACTAGCCCGGGATTCAGCCACTAGTGGCGGGCACGATTCCCCAAACACCGGTCCGATAATACGCGCGCATATCCCCAAACACCGGCCCGATAATACGCGCGCATATCCCCAAACACCGGCCCGATAATATGCGCACAATTCCCCAAACACCGGCCCGGATTTCAGCCACTAGTGGCGGGCACAAGTCCCCCAACACTAGCCCGGGATTCAGCCACTAGTGGCGGGCACGATTCCCCAAACACCGGTCCGATAATACGCGCGCATATCCCCAAACACCGGCCCGATAATATGCGCACAATTCCCCAAACACCGGCCCGGATTTCAGCCACTATTGGCGGGCACAAGTCCCCCAACACTAGCCCGGGATTCAGCCACTAGTGGCGGGCACGATTCCCCAAACACCGGTCCGATAATACGCGCGCATATCCCCAAACACCGGCCCGATAATACGCGCGCATATCCCCAAACACCGGCGCGGATTTCAGCCACTATTGGCGGGCACAAGTCCCCCAACACTAGCCCGGGATTCAGCCACTAGTGGCGGGCACGATTCCCCAAACACCGGTCCGATAATACGCGCGCATATCCCCAAACACCGGCCCGATAATACGCGCACAATTCCCCAAACACCGGCGCGGATTTCAGCCACTATTGGCGGGCACAAGTCCCCCAACACTAGCCCGGGATTCAGCCACTAGTGGCGGGCACGATTCCCCAAACACCGGTCCGATAATACGCGCGCATATCCCCAAACACCGGCCCGGATTTCAGCCACTAGTGGCGGGCACAAGTCCCCCAACACTAGCCAAGTTCTCAGCCACTAGTGGCGGGCACGATTCCCCAAACACCGGTCCGATAATACGCGCGCATATCCCCAAACACCGGCCCGATAATACGCGCGCAATTCCCCAAACACCGGCCCGATAATACGCGCACAATTCCCCAAACACCGGCGCGGATTTCAGCCACTATTGGCGGGCACAAGTCCCCCAACACTAGCCCGGGATTCAGCCACTAGTGGCGGGCACGATTCCCCAAACACCGGTCCGATAATACGCGCGCATATCCCCAAACACCGGCCCGATAATACGCGCACAATTCCCCAAACACCGGCGCGGATTTCAGCCACTATTGGAGGGCACAAGTCCCCCAACACTAGCCCAGTTCTCAGCCACTAGTGGCGGGCACAATTCCCCAAACACCGGTCCGATAATACGCGCGCATATCCCCAAACACCGGCCCGATAATACGCGCGCAATTCCCCAAACACCGGCCCGATAATACGCGCACAATTCCCCAAACACCGGCGCGGATTTCAGCCACTATTGGCGGGCACAAGTCCCCCAACACTAGCCCGGGATTCAGCCACTAGTGGCGGGCACGATTCCCCAAACACCGGTCCGATAATACGCGCGCATATCCCCAAACACCGGCCCGATAATACGCGCACAATTCCCCAAACACCGGCGCGGATTTCAGCCACTATTGGAGGGCACAAGTCCCCCAACACTAGCCCAGTTCTCAGCCACTAGTGGCGGGCACAATTCCCCAAACACCGGTCCGATAATACGCGCGCATATCCCCAAACACCGGCCCGATAATACGCGCACAATTCCCCAAACACCGGTCCGATAATACGCGCGCATATCCCCAAACACCGGCCCGATAATACGCGCGCATATCCCCAAACACCGGCGCGGATTTCAGCCACTATTGGCGGGCACAAGTCCCCCAACACTAGCCCGGGATTCAGCCACTAGTGGCGGGCACGATTCCCCAAACACCGGTCCGATAATACGCGCGCATATCCCCAAACACCGGCCCGATAATACGCGCGCAATTCCCCAAACACCGGTCCGATAATACGCGCGCATATCCCCAAACACCGGCCCGATAATACGCGCGCATATCCCCAAACACCGGCGCGGATTTCAGCCACTATTGGCGGGCACAAGTCCCCCAACACTAGCCCGGGATTCAGCCACTAGTGGCGGGCACGATTCCCCAAACACCGGTCCGATAATACGCGCGCATATCCCCAAACACCGGCCCGATAATACGCGCGCAATTCCCCAAACACCGGCCCGATAATACGCGCACAATTCCCCAAACACCGGCGCGGATTTCAGCCACTATTGGCGGGCACAAGTCCCCCAACACTAGCCCGGGATTCAGCCACTAGTGGCGGGCACGATTCCCCAAACACCGGTCCGATAATACGCGCGCATATCCCCAAACACCGGCCCGATAATACGCGCACAATTCCCCAAACACCGGCGCGGATTTCAGCCACTATTGGAGGGCACAAGTCCCCCAACACTAGCCCAGTTCTCAGCCACTAGTGGCGGGCACAATTCCCCAAACACCGGTCCGATAATACGCGCGCATATCCCCAAACACCGGCCCGATAATACGCGCACAATTCCCCAAACACCGGTCCGATAATACGCGCGCATATCCCCAAACACCGGCCCGATAATACGCGCGCATATCCCCAAACACCGGCGCGGATTTCAGCCACTATTGGCGGGCACAAGTCCCCCAACACTAGCCCGGGATTCAGCCACTAGTGGCGGGCACGATTCCCCAAACACCGGTCCGATAATACGCGCGCATATCCCCAAACACCGGCCCGATAATACGCGCGCAATTCCCCAAACACCGGCCCGATAATACGCGCACAATTCCCCAAACACCGGCGCGGATTTCAGCCACTATTGGCGGGCACAAGTCCCCCAACACTAGCCCGGGATTCAGCCACTAGTGGCGGGCACGATTCCCCAAACACCGGTCCGATAATACGCGCGCATATCCCCAAACACCGGCCCGATAATACGCGCACAATTCCCCAAACACCGGCGCGGATTTCAGCCACTATTGGAGGGCACAAGTCCCCCAACACTAGCCCAGTTCTCAGCCACTAGTGGCGGGCACAATTCCCCAAACACCGGTCCGATAATACGCGCGCATATCCCCAAACACCGGCCCGATAATACGCGCACAATTCCCCAAACACCGGTCCGATAATACGCGCGCATATCCCCAAACACCGGCCCGATAATACGCGCGCATATCCCCAAACACCGGCGCGGATTTCAGCCACTATTGGCGGGCACAAGTCCCCCAACACTAGCCCGGGATTCAGCCACTAGTGGCGGGCACGATTCCCCAAACACCGGTCCGATAATACGCGCGCATATCCCCAAACACCGGCCCGATAATACGCGCACAATTCCCCAAACACCGGCGCGGATTTCAGCCACTATTGGCGGGCACAAGTCCCCCAACACTAGCCCGGGATTCAGCCACTAGTGGCGGGCACGATTCCCCAAACACCGGTCCGATAATACGCGCGCATATCCCCAAACACCGGCCCGATAATACGCGCACAATTCCCCAAACACCGGCCCGGATTTCAGCCACTAGTGGCGGGCACAAGTCCCCAAACACTAGCCAAGTTCTCAGCCACTAGTGGCGGGCACAATTCCCCAAACACCGGTCCGATAATACGCGCGCATATCCCCAAACACCGGCCCGATAATACGCGCACAATTCCCCAAACACCGGCGCGGATTTCAGCCACTATTGGCGGGCACAAGTCCCCCAACACTAGCCCGGGATTCAGCCACTAGTGGCGGGCACGATTCCCCAAACACCGGTCCGATAATACGCGCGCATATCCCCAAACACCGGCCCGATAATACGCGCACAATTCCCCAAACACCGGCCCGGATTTCAGCCACTAGTGGCGGGCACAAGTCCCCAAACACTAGCCAAGTTCTCAGCCACTAGTGGCGGGCACAATTCCCCAAACACCGGTCCGATAATACGCGCGCATATCCCCAAACACCGGCCCGATAATACGCGCACAATTCCCCAAACACCGGCGCGGATTTCAGCCACTATTGGCGGGCACAAGTCCCCCAACACTAGCCCGGGATTCAGCCACTAGTGGCGGGCACGATTCCCCAAACACCGGTCCGATAATACGCGCGCATATCCCCAAACACCGGCCCGATAATACGCGCACAATTCCCCAAACACCGGCCCGGATTTCAGCCACTAGTGGCGGGCACAAGTCCCCAAACACTAGCCAAGTTCTCAGCCACTAGTGGCGGGCACAATTCCCCAAACACCGGTCCGATAATACGCGCGCATATCCCCAAACACCGGCCCGATAATACGCGCACAATTCCCCAAACACCGGCGCGGATTTCAGCCACTATTGGCGGGCACAAGTCCCCCAACACTAGCCCGGGATTCAGCCACTAGTGGCGGGCACGATTCCCCAAACACCGGTCCGATAATACGCGCGCATATCCCCAAACACCGGCCCGATAATACGCGCACAATTCCCCAAACACCGGCCCGGATTTCAGCCACTAGTGGCGGGCACAAGTCCCCCAACACTAGCCAAGTTCTCAGCCACTAGTGGCGGGCACAATTCCCCAAACACCGGTCCGATAATACGCGCGCATATCCCCAAACACCGGCCCGATAATACGCGCACAATTCCCCAAACACCGGCGCGGATTTCAGCCACTATTGGCGGGCACAAGTCCCCCAACACTAGCCCGGGATTCAGCCACTAGTGGCGGGCACGATTCCCCAAACACCGGTCCGATAATACGCGCGCATATCCCCAAACACCGGCCCGATAATACGCGCACAATTCCCCAAACACCGGCCCGGATTTCAGCCACTAGTGGCGGGCACAAGTCCCCCAACACTAGCCAAGTTCTCAGCCACTAGTGGCGGGCACAATTCCCCAAACACCGGTCCGATAATACGCGCGCATATCCCCAAACACCGGCCCGATAATACGCGCACAATTCCCCAAACACCGGCGCGGATTTCAGCCACTATTGGCGGGCACAAGTCCCCCAACACTAGCCCGGGATTCAGCCACTAGTGGCGGGCACGATTCCCCAAACACCGGTCCGATAATATGCGCGCATATCCCCAAACACCGGCCCGATAATACGCGCACAATTCCCCAAACACCGGCCCGGATTTCAGCCACTAGTGGCGGGCACAAGTCCCCAAACACTAGCCAAGTTCTCAGCCACTAGTGGCGGGCACAATTCCCCAAACACCGGTCCGATAATACGCGCGCATATCCCCAAACACCGGCCCGATAATACGCGCACAATTCCCCAAACACCGGCGCGGATTTCAGCCACTATTGGCGGGCACAAGTCCCCCAACACTAGCCCGGGATTCAGCCACTAGTGGCGGGCACGATTCCCCAAACACCGGTCCGATAATACGCGCGCATATCCCCAAACACCGGCCCGATAATACGCGCACAATTCCCCAAACACCGGCCCGGATTTCAGCCACTAGTGGCGGGCACAAGTCCCCAAACACTAGCCAAGTTCTCAGCCACTAGTGGCGGGCACAATTCCCCAAACACCGGTCCGATAATACGCGCGCATATCCCCAAACACCGGCCCGATAATACGCGCACAATTCCCCAAACACCGGCGCGGATTTCAGCCACTATTGGCGGGCACAAGTCCCCCAACACTAGCCCGGGATTCAGCCACTAGTGGCGGGCACGATTCCCCAAACACCGGTCCGATAATACGCGCGCATATCCCCAAACACCGGCCCGATAATACGCGCACAATTCCCCAAACACCGGCCCGGATTTCAGCCACTAGTGGCGGGCACAAGTCCCCAAACACTAGCCAAGTTCTCAGCCACTAGTGGCGGGCACAATTCCCCAAACACCGGTCCGATAATACGCGCGCATATCCCCAAACACCGGCCCGATAATACGCGCACAATTCCCCAAACACCGGCGCGGATTTCAGCCACTATTGGCGGGCACAAGTCCCCCAACACTAGCCCGGGATTCAGCCACTAGTGGCGGGCACGATTCCCCAAACACCGGTCCGATAATACGCGCGCATATCCCCAAACACCGGCCCGATAATACGCGCACAATTCCCCAAACACCGGCCCGGATTTCAGCCACTAGTGGCGGGCACAAGTCCCCAAACACTAGCCAAGTTCTCAGCCACTAGTGGCGGGCACAATTCCCCAAACACCGGTCCGATAATACGCGCGCATATCCCCAAACACCGGCCCGATAATACGCGCACAATTCCCCAAACACCGGCGCGGATTTCAGCCACTATTGGCGGGCACAAGTCCCCCAACACTAGCCCGGGATTCAGCCACTAGTGGCGGGCACGATTCCCCAAACACCGGTCCGATAATACGCGCGCATATCCCCAAACACCGGCCCGATAATACGCGCACAATTCCCCAAACACCGGCCCGGATTTCAGCCACTAGTGGCGGGCACAAGTCCCCAAACACTAGCCAAGTTCTCAGCCACTAGTGGCGGGCACAATTCCCCAAACACCGGTCCGATAATACGCGCGCATATCCCCAAACACCGGCCCGATAATACGCGCACAATTCCCCAAACACCGGCGCGGATTTCAGCCACTATTGGCGGGCACAAGTCCCCCAACACTAGCCCGGGATTCAGCCACTAGTGGCGGGCACGATTCCCCAAACACCGGTCCGATAATACGCGCGCATATCCCCAAACACCGGCCCGATAATACGCGCACAATTCCCCAAACACCGGCCCGGATTTCAGCCACTAGTGGCGGGCACAAGTCCCCAAACACTAGCCAAGTTCTCAGCCACTAGTGGCGGGCACAATTCCCCAAACACCGGTCCGATAATACGCGCGCATATCCCCAAACACCGGCCCGATAATACGCGCACAATTCCCCAAACACCGGCGCGGATTTCAGCCACTATTGGCGGGCACAAGTCCCCCAACACTAGCCCGGGATTCAGCCACTAGTGGCGGGCACGATTCCCCAAACACCGGTCCGATAATACGCGCGCATATCCCCAAACACCGGCCCGATAATACGCGCACAATTCCCCAAACACCGGCCCGGATTTCAGCCACTAGTGGCGGGCACAAGTCCCCAAACACTAGCCAAGTTCTCAGCCACTAGTGGCGGGCACAATTCCCCAAACACCGGTCCGATAATACGCGCGCATATCCCCAAACACCGGCCCGATAATACGCGCACAATTCCCCAAACACCGGCGCGGATTTCAGCCACTATTGGCGGGCACAAGTCCCCCAACACTAGCCCGGGATTCAGCCACTAGTGGCGGGCACGATTCCCCAAACACCGGTCCGATAATACGCGCGCATATCCCCAAACACCGGCCCGATAATACGCGCACAATTCCCCAAACACCGGCCCGATAATACGCGCGCAATTCCCCAAACACCGGCCCGATAATACGCGCACATTTCCCCAAACACCGGCGCGGATTTCAGCCACTATTGGCGGGCACAAGTCCCCCAACACTAGCCCGGGATTCAGCCACTATTGGCGGGCACAAGTCCCCCAACACTAGCCCGGGATTCAGCCACTAGTGGCGGGCACGATTCCCCAAACACCGGCCCGGCGCTGAGTATATGGCCTCCGAAAGGCCCATACATTCAGACGGGTCCATGTATTTTCAACGACAGCAGCAGTACCGCCAAAATCCATGCAGCGGCGCTGGATTTATGGCCTCCGAAAGGCCCATTCATTCAGACGGGTCCATGTATTTTCAGCGACAGCCGCAGTACCGCCAAAATCCATGCAGAGGCGCTGAGTTTATGGCCTCCGAAAGGCCCATTCATTCAGACGGGTCCATGTATTTTCAGCGACAGCAGCAGTACCGCCAAAATCCATGCAGCGGCGCTGTATTTATGGCCTCCGAAAGGCCCATTCATTACCAACGGGGCTGCAGTAGCATCCCGCGGCCACGCAGGGGCAGATATTGTGAGGGAATTACATGGTAGTGGACGGAGCGCCCATGCATTTCCAATGGGAGTGCAGTACCTCAAAAATCCGCTCCAAGCCACCGAACTTGAGGGCCCGACGTTCCCTCAACACTAGCCCAGTGCAATCGACATTTCGTTCTGTGTACATTGTTACACAGAATGACAATACAAGGGAATTATTATTATTATTATTATTATTATGTATTCAGCCACTAGTGGCGGGCACAATACCCCAAACACTGGCCCGGCGCTGGCTGAGTTTATGGCCTCCGAAAGGCCCATACATTCAGACGGGTCCATGTATTTTCAGTTTTCCGTAGCAGGTGTGATTGTTTGTTTAATTAGGTAGTTTGTGTTGGTGACGGTGTTCCTAACTGTGGTGGCTTGTTTGTAGAATGTGGGGCCCTGCGTTTGTGTTATGTTGATTTCTGGTAATTTACTTTTTACTAAGTAGTCTTTCAGGTTTTTGTTTCTTTTAAAGGCTGAGATGATTTTGTAATCTTGGATTATGCTTGTGTTCTGTAGTGTCTGATTTATATTTTGTCCATTCATTCAGACGGGTCCATGTATTTTCAGCGACAGCCGCAGTACCGCCAAAATCCATGCAGCGGCGCTGGATTTATGGCCTCCGAAAGGCCCATTCATTCAGACGGGTCCATGTATTTTCAGCGACAGCCGCAGTACCGCCAAAATCCATGCAGAGGCGCTGAGTTTATGGCCTCCGAAAGGCCCATTCATTCAGACGGGTCCATGTATTTTCAGCGACAGCAGCAGTACCGCCAAAATCCATGCAGCGGCGCTGTATTTATGGCCTCCGAAAGGCCCATTCATTACCAACGGGGCTGCAGTAGCATCCCGCGGCCACGCAGGGGCAGATATTGTGAGGGAATTACATGGTAGTGGACGGAGCGCCCATGCATTTCCAATGGGAGTGCAGTACCTCAAAAATCCGCTCCAAGCCACCGAACTTGAGGGCCCGACGTTCCCTCAACACTAGCCCAGTGCAATCGACATTTCGTTCTGTGTACATTGTTACACAGAATGACAATACAAGGGAATTATTATTATTATTATTATTATTATGTATTCAGCCACTAGTGGCGGGCACAATACCCCAAACACTGGCCCGGCGCTGGCTGAGTTTATGGCCTCCGAAAGGCCCATACATTCAGACGGGTCCATGTATTTTCAGTTTTCCGTAGCAGGTGTGATTGTTTGTTTAATTAGGTAGTTTGTGTTGGTGACGGTGTTCCTAACTGTGGTGGCTTGTTTGTAGAATGTGGGGCCCTGCGTTTGTGTTATGTTGATTTCTGGTAATTTACTTTTTACTAAGTAGTCTTTCAGGTTTTTGTTTCTTTTAAAGGCTGAGATGATTTTGTAATCTTGGATTATGCTTGTGTTCTGTAGTGTCTGATTTATATTTTGTCCATTCATTCAGACGGGTCCATGTATTTTCAGCGACAGCCGCAGTACCGCCAAAATCCATGCAGCGGCGCTGGATTTATGGCCTCCGAAAGGCCCATTCATTCAGACGGGTCCATGTATTTTCAGCGACAGCCGCAGTACCGCCAAAATCCATGCAGAGGCGCTGAGTTTATGGCCTCCGAAAGGCCCATTCATTCAGACGGGTCCATGTATTTTCAGCGACAGCAGCAGTACCGCCAAAATCCATGCAGCGGCGCTGTATTTATGGCCTCCGAAAGGCCCATTCATTACCAACGGGGCTGCAGTAGCATCCCGCGGCCACGCAGGGGCAGATATTGTGAGGGAATTACATGGTAGTGGACGGAGCGCCCATGCATTTCCAATGGGAGTGCAGTACCTCAAAAATCCGCTCCAAGCCACCGAACTTGAGGGCCCGACGTTCCCTCAACACTAGCCCAGTGCAATCGACATTTCGTTCTGTGTACATTGTTACACAGAATGACAATACAAGGGAATTATTATTATTATTATTATTATTATGTATTCAGCCACTAGTGGCGGGCACAATACCCCAAACACTGGCCCGGCGCTGGCTGAGTTTATGGCCTCCGAAAGGCCCATACATTCAGACGGGTCCATGTATTTTCAGTTTTCCGTAGCAGGTGTGATTGTTTGTTTAATTAGGTAGTTTGTGTTGGTGACGGTGTTCCTAACTGTGGTGGCTTGTTTGTAGAATGTGGGGCCCTGCGTTTGTGTTATGTTGATTTCTGGTAATTTACTTTTTACTAAGTAGTCTTTCAGGTTTTTGTTTCTTTTAAAGGCTGAGATGATTTTGTAATCTTGGATTATGCTTGTGTTCTGTAGTGTCTGATTTATATTTTGTCCATTCATTCAGACGGGTCCATGTATTTTCAGCGACAGCCGCAGTACCGCCAAAATCCATGCAGCGGCGCTGGATTTATGGCCTCCGAAAGGCCCATTCATTCAGACGGGTCCATGTATTTTCAGCGACAGCCGCAGTACCGCCAAAATCCATGCAGCGGCGCTGGGTTTATGGAATCCGAAAGGCCCATTCATTCAGACGGGTCCATGTATTTTCAACGACAGCCGCAGTACCGCCAAAATCCATGCAGCGGCGCTGTATTTATGGCCTCCGAAAGGCCCATTCATTACCAACGGGGCTGCAGTAGCATCCCGCGGCCACGCAGGGGCAGATATTGTGAGGGAATTACATGGTAGTGGACGGAGCGCCCATGCATTTCCAATGGGAGTGCAGTACCTCAAAAATCCGCTCCAAGCCACCGAACTTGAGGGCCCGACGTTCCCTCAACACTAGCCCAGTGCAATCGACATTTCGTTCTGTGTACATTGTTACACAGAATGACAATACAAGGGAATTATTATTATTATTATTATTATTATGTATTCAGCCACTAGTGGCGGGCACAATACCCCAAACACTGGCCCGGCGCTGGCTGAGTTTATGGCCTCCGAAAGGCCCATACATTCAGACGGGTCCATGTATTTTCAGTTTTCCGTAGCAGGTGTGATTGTTTGTTTAATTAGGTAGTTTGTGTTGGTGACGGTGTTCCTAACTGTGGTGGCTTGTTTG
>NW_028283131.1:97500-112500 GCF_059441175.1 Urocampus carinirostris
AAGCCAATGTTGGCCCGACAAGTCCCCAAACGGCAGCCCGGTTTTGAGCCACTAGTGTCGGCCTATAAGTCCCCAAACACCGGCCCGGTTTTACGACCACTAGTCCCCCAACACTAGCCCGGGATTCAGCCACTAGTGGCGGGCACAATTCCCCAAACACCGGTCCGATAATACGCGCGCATATCCCCAAACACCGGTCCGATAATACGCGCGCATATCCCCAAACACCGGTCCGATAATACGCGCGCATATCCCCAAACACCGGCCCGGATTTCAGCCACTAGTGGCGGGCACAAGTCCCCCAACACTAGCCAAGTTCTCAGCCACTAGTGGCGGGCACAATTCCCCAAACACCGGTCCGATAATACGCGCGCATATCCCCAAACACCGGCCCGATAATACGCGCACAATTCCCCAAACACCGGCGCGGATTTCAGCCACTATTGGCGGGCACAAGTCCCCCAACACTAGCCCGGGATTCAGCCACTAGTGGCGGGCACGATTCCCCAAACACCGGTCCGATAATACGCGCGCATATCCCCAAACACCGGCCCGATAATACGCGCACAATTCCCCAAACACCGGCCCGGATTTCAGCCACTAGTGGCGGGCACAAGTCCCCCAACACTAGCCAAGTTCTCAGCCACTAGTGGCGGGCACAATTCCCCAAACACCGGTCCGATAATACGCGCGCATATCCCCAAACACCGGCCCGATAATACGCGCACAATTCCCCAAACACCGGCGCGGATTTCAGCCACTATTGGCGGGCACAAGTCCCCCAACACTAGCCCGGGATTCAGCCACTAGTGGCGGGCACGATTCCCCAAACACCGGTCCGATAATACGCGCGCATATCCCCAAACACCGGCCCGATAATACGCGCACAATTCCCCAAACACCGGTCCGATAATACGCGCGCATATCCCCAAACACCGGCCCGATAATACGCGCGCATATCCCCAAACACCGGCGCGGATTTCAGCCACTATTGGCGGGCACAAGTCCCCCAACACTAGCCCGGGATTCAGCCACTAGTGGCGGGCACGATTCCCCAAACACCGGTCCGATAATACGCGCGCATATCCCCAAACACCGGCCCGATAATACGCGCACAATTCCCCAAACACCGGCGCGGATTTCAGCCACTATTGGCGGGCACAAGTCCCCCAACACTAGCCCGGGATTCAGCCACTAGTGGCGGGCACGATTCCCCAAACACCGGTCCGATAATACGCGCGCATATCCCCAAACACCGGCCCGATAATACGCGCACAATTCCCCAAACACCGGCCCGGATTTCAGCCACTAGTGGCGGGCACAAGTCCCCAAACACTAGCCAAGTTCTCAGCCACTAGTGGCGGGCACAATTCCCCAAACACCGGTCCGATAATACGCGCGCATATCCCCAAACACCGGCCCGATAATACGCGCACAATTCCCCAAACACCGGCGCGGATTTCAGCCACTATTGGCGGGCACAAGTCCCCCAACACTAGCCCGGGATTCAGCCACTAGTGGCGGGCACGATTCCCCAAACACCGGTCCGATAATACGCGCGCATATCCCCAAACACCGGCCCGATAATACGCGCACAATTCCCCAAACACCGGCCCGGATTTCAGCCACTAGTGGCGGGCACAAGTCCCCAAACACTAGCCAAGTTCTCAGCCACTAGTGGCGGGCACAATTCCCCAAACACCGGTCCGATAATACGCGCGCATATCCCCAAACACCGGCCCGATAATACGCGCACAATTCCCCAAACACCGGCGCGGATTTCAGCCACTATTGGCGGGCACAAGTCCCCCAACACTAGCCCGGGATTCAGCCACTAGTGGCGGGCACGATTCCCCAAACACCGGTCCGATAATACGCGCGCATATCCCCAAACACCGGCCCGATAATACGCGCACAATTCCCCAAACACCGGCCCGGATTTCAGCCACTAGTGGCGGGCACAAGTCCCCAAACACTAGCCAAGTTCTCAGCCACTAGTGGCGGGCACAATTCCCCAAACACCGGTCCGATAATACGCGCGCATATCCCCAAACACCGGCCCGATAATACGCGCACAATTCCCCAAACACCGGCGCGGATTTCAGCCACTATTGGCGGGCACAAGTCCCCCAACACTAGCCCGGGATTCAGCCACTAGTGGCGGGCACGATTCCCCAAACACCGGTCCGATAATACGCGCGCATATCCCCAAACACCGGCCCGATAATACGCGCACAATTCCCCAAACACCGGCCCGGATTTCAGCCACTAGTGGCGGGCACAAGTCCCCCAACACTAGCCAAGTTCTCAGCCACTAGTGGCGGGCACAATTCCCCAAACACCGGTCCGATAATACGCGCGCATATCCCCAAACACCGGCCCGATAATACGCGCACAATTCCCCAAACACCGGCGCGGATTTCAGCCACTATTGGCGGGCACAAGTCCCCCAACACTAGCCCGGGATTCAGCCACTAGTGGCGGGCACGATTCCCCAAACACCGGTCCGATAATACGCGCGCATATCCCCAAACACCGGCCCGATAATACGCGCACAATTCCCCAAACACCGGCCCGGATTTCAGCCACTAGTGGCGGGCACAAGTCCCCCAACACTAGCCAAGTTCTCAGCCACTAGTGGCGGGCACAATTCCCCAAACACCGGTCCGATAATACGCGCGCATATCCCCAAACACCGGCCCGATAATACGCGCACAATTCCCCAAACACCGGCGCGGATTTCAGCCACTATTGGCGGGCACAAGTCCCCCAACACTAGCCCGGGATTCAGCCACTAGTGGCGGGCACGATTCCCCAAACACCGGTCCGATAATACGCGCGCATATCCCCAAACACCGGCCCGATAATACGCGCACAATTCCCCAAACACCGGCCCGGATTTCAGCCACTAGTGGCGGGCACAAGTCCCCAAACACTAGCCAAGTTCTCAGCCACTAGTGGCGGGCACAATTCCCCAAACACCGGTCCGATAATACGCGCGCATATCCCCAAACACCGGCCCGATAATACGCGCACAATTCCCCAAACACCGGCGCGGATTTCAGCCACTATTGGCGGGCACAAGTCCCCCAACACTAGCCCGGGATTCAGCCACTAGTGGCGGGCACGATTCCCCAAACACCGGTCCGATAATACGCGCGCATATCCCCAAACACCGGCCCGATAATACGCGCACAATTCCCCAAACACCGGCCCGGATTTCAGCCACTAGTGGCGGGCACAAGTCCCCAAACACTAGCCAAGTTCTCAGCCACTAGTGGCGGGCACAATTCCCCAAACACCGGTCCGATAATACGCGCGCATATCCCCAAACACCGGCCCGATAATACGCGCACAATTCCCCAAACACCGGCGCGGATTTCAGCCACTATTGGCGGGCACAAGTCCCCCAACACTAGCCCGGGATTCAGCCACTAGTGGCGGGCACGATTCCCCAAACACCGGTCCGATAATACGCGCGCATATCCCCAAACACCGGCCCGATAATACGCGCACAATTCCCCAAACACCGGCCCGGATTTCAGCCACTAGTGGCGGGCACAAGTCCCCAAACACTAGCCAAGTTCTCAGCCACTAGTGGCGGGCACAATTCCCCAAACACCGGTCCGATAATACGCGCGCATATCCCCAAACACCGGCCCGATAATACGCGCACAATTCCCCAAACACCGGCGCGGATTTCAGCCACTATTGGCGGGCACAAGTCCCCCAACACTAGCCCGGGATTCAGCCACTAGTGGCGGGCACGATTCCCCAAACACCGGTCCGATAATACGCGCGCATATCCCCAAACACCGGCCCGATAATACGCGCACAATTCCCCAAACACCGGCCCGGATTTCAGCCACTAGTGGCGGGCACAAGTCCCCCAACACTAGCCAAGTTCTCAGCCACTAGTGGCGGGCACAATTCCCCAAACACCGGTCCGATAATACGCGCGCATATCCCCAAACACCGGCCCGATAATACGCGCACAATTCCCCAAACACCGGCGCGGATTTCAGCCACTATTGGCGGGCACAAGTCCCCCAACACTAGCCCGGGATTCAGCCACTAGTGGCGGGCACGATTCCCCAAACACCGGTCCGATAATACGCGCGCATATCCCCAAACACCGGCCCGATAATACGCGCACAATTCCCCAAACACCGGCCCGGATTTCAGCCACTAGTGGCGGGCACAAGTCCCCAAACACTAGCCAAGTTCTCAGCCACTAGTGGCGGGCACAATTCCCCAAACACCGGTCCGATAATACGCGCGCATATCCCCAAACACCGGCCCGATAATACGCGCACAATTCCCCAAACACCGGCGCGGATTTCAGCCACTATTGGCGGGCACAAGTCCCCCAACACTAGCCCGGGATTCAGCCACTAGTGGCGGGCACAATTCCCCAAACACCGGTCCGATAATACGCGCGCATATCCCCAAACACCGGCCCGATAATACGCGCACAATTCCCCAAACACCGGCGCGGATTTCAGCCACTAGTGGCGGGCACAAGTCCCCAAACACTAGCCCGGGATTCAGCCACTAGTGGCGGGCACAATTCCCCAAACACCGGTCCGATAATACGCGCGCATATCCCCAAACACCGGCCCGATAATACGCGCACAATTCCCCAAACACCGGCGCGGATTTCAGCCACTATTGGCGGGCACAAGTCCCCCAACACTAGCCCGGGATTCAGCCACTAGTGGCGGGCACAATTCCCCAAACACCGGTCCGATAATACGCGCGCATATCCCCAAACACCGGCCCGATAATACGCGCACAATTCCCCAAACACCGGCCCGGATTTCAGCCACTAGTGGCGGGCACAAGTCCCCAAACACTAGCCAAGTTCTCAGCCACTAGTGGCGGGCACAATTCCCCAAACACCGGTCCGATAATACGCGCGCATATCCCCAAACACCGGCCCGATAATACGCGCACAATTCCCCAAACACCGGCGCGGATTTCAGCCACTATTGGCGGGCACAAGTCCCCCAACACTAGCCCGGGATTCAGCCACTAGTGGCGGGCACAATTCCCCAAACACCGGTCCGATAATACGCGCGCATATCCCCAAACACCGGCCCGATAATATGCGCACAATTCCCCAAACACCGGCCCGGATTTCAGCCACTAGTGGCGGGCACAAGTCCCCAAACACTAGCCAAGTTCTCAGCCACTAGTGGCGGGCACAATTCCCCAAACACCGGCCCGATAATACGCGCGCAAATCCCCAAACACCGGCCCGATAATACGCGCACAATTCCCCAAACACCGGCCCGATAATACGCGCGCAATTCCCCAAACACCGGCCCGATAATACGCGCGCAATTCCCCAAACACCGGCCCGATAATACGCGCACATTTCCCCAAACACCGGCGCGGATTTCAGCCACTATTGGCGGGCACAAGTCCCCCAACACTAGCCCGGGATTCAGCCACTATTGGCGGGCACAAGTCCCCCAACACTAGCCCGGGATTCAGCCACTAGTGGCGGGCACGATTCCCCAAACACCGGCCCGGCGCTGAGTATATGGCCTCCGAAAGGCCCATACATTCAGACGGGTCCATGTATTTTCAACGACAGCAGCAGTACCGCCAAAATCCATGCAGCGGCGCTGGATTTATGGCCTCCGAAAGGCCCATTCATTCAGACGGGTCCATGTATTTTCAGCGACAGCCGCAGTACCGCCAAAATCCATGCAGAGGCGCTGAGTTTATGGCCTCCGAAAGGCCCATTCATTCAGACGGGTCCATGTATTTTCAGCGACAGCAGCAGTACCGCCAAAATCCATGCAGCGGCGCTGTATTTATGGCCTCCGAAAGGCCCATTCATTACCAACGGGGCTGCAGTAGCATCCCGCGGCCACGCAGGGGCAGATATTGTGAGGGAATTACATGGTAGTGGACGGAGCGCCCATGCATTTCCAATGGGAGTGCAGTACCTCAAAAATCCGCTCCAAGCCACCGAACTTGAGGGCCCGACGTTCCCTCAACACTAGCCCAGTGCAATCGACATTTCGTTCTGTGTACATTGTTACACAGAATGACAATACAAGGGAATTATTATTATTATTATTATTATTATGTATTCAGCCACTAGTGGCGGGCACAATACCCCAAACACTGGCCCGGCGCTGGCTGAGTTTATGGCCTCCGAAAGGCCCATACATTCAGACGGGTCCATGTATTTTCAGTTTTCCGTAGCAGGTGTGATTGTTTGTTTAATTAGGTAGTTTGTGTTGGTGACGGTGTTCCTAACTGTGGTGGCTTGTTTGTAGAATGTGGGGCCCTGCGTTTGTGTTATGTTGATTTCTGGTAATTTACTTTTTACTAAGTAGTCTTTCAGGTTTTTGTTTCTTTTAAAGGCTGAGATGATTTTGTAATCTTGGATTATGCTTGTGTTCTGTAGTGTCTGATTTATATTTTGTCCATTCATTCAGACGGGTCCATGTATTTTCAGCGACAGCCGCAGTACCGCCAAAATCCATGCAGCGGCGCTGGATTTATGGCCTCCGAAAGGCCCATTCATTCAGACGGGTCCATGTATTTTCAGCGACAGCCGCAGTACCGCCAAAATCCATGCAGAGGCGCTGAGTTTATGGCCTCCGAAAGGCCCATTCATTCAGACGGGTCCATGTATTTTCAGCGACAGCAGCAGTACCGCCAAAATCCATGCAGCGGCGCTGTATTTATGGCCTCCGAAAGGCCCATTCATTACCAACGGGGCTGCAGTAGCATCCCGCGGCCACGCAGGGGCAGATATTGTGAGGGAATTACATGGTAGTGGACGGAGCGCCCATGCATTTCCAATGGGAGTGCAGTACCTCAAAAATCCGCTCCAAGCCACCGAACTTGAGGGCCCGACGTTCCCTCAACACTAGCCCAGTGCAATCGACATTTCGTTCTGTGTACATTGTTACACAGAATGACAATACAAGGGAATTATTATTATTATTATTATTATTATGTATTCAGCCACTAGTGGCGGGCACAATACCCCAAACACTGGCCCGGCGCTGGCTGAGTTTATGGCCTCCGAAAGGCCCATACATTCAGACGGGTCCATGTATTTTCAGTTTTCCGTAGCAGGTGTGATTGTTTGTTTAATTAGGTAGTTTGTGTTGGTGACGGTGTTCCTAACTGTGGTGGCTTGTTTGTAGAATGTGGGGCCCTGCGTTTGTGTTATGTTGATTTCTGGTAATTTACTTTTTACTAAGTAGTCTTTCAGGTTTTTGTTTCTTTTAAAGGCTGAGATGATTTTGTAATCTTGGATTATGCTTGTGTTCTGTAGTGTCTGATTTATATTTTGTCCATTCATTCAGACGGGTCCATGTATTTTCAGCGACAGCCGCAGTACCGCCAAAATCCATGCAGCGGCGCTGGATTTATGGCCTCCGAAAGGCCCATTCATTCAGACGGGTCCATGTATTTTCAGCGACAGCCGCAGTACCGCCAAAATCCATGCAGAGGCGCTGAGTTTATGGCCTCCGAAAGGCCCATTCATTCAGACGGGTCCATGTATTTTCAGCGACAGCAGCAGTACCGCCAAAATCCATGCAGCGGCGCTGTATTTATGGCCTCCGAAAGGCCCATTCATTCCCAACGGGGCAGCAGTAGCATCGCGCGGCCACGCGGGGGCAGATATTGTGAGGGAATTACATTGTAGTGGACGGAGCGCCCATGCATTTCCAATGGGAGTGCAGTACCTCAAAAATCCGCTCCAAGCCACCGAACTTGAGGGCCCGACGTTCCCTCAACACTAGCCCAGTGCAATCGACATTTCGTTCTGTGTACATTGTTACACAGAATGACAATACAAGGGAATTATTATTATTATTATTATTATTATGTATTCAGCCACTAGTGGCGGGCACAATACCCCAAACACTGGCCCGGCGCTGGCTGAGTTTATGGCCTCCGAAAGGCCCATACATTCAGACGGGTCCATGTATTTTCAGTTTTCCGTAGCAGGTGTGATTGTTTGTTTAATTAGGTAGTTTGTGTTGGTGACGGTGTTCCTAACTGTGGTGGCTTGTTTGTAGAATGTGGGGCCCTGCGTTTGTGTTATGTTGATTTCTGGTAATTTACTTTTTACTAAGTAGTCTTTCAGGTTTTTGTTTCTTTTAAAGGCTGAGATGATTTTGTAATCTTGGATTATGCTTGTGTTCTGTAGTGTCTGATTTATATTTTGTCCATTCATTCAGACGGGTCCATGTATTTTCAGCGACAGCCGCAGTACCGCCAAAATCCATGCAGCGGCGCTGGATTTATGGCCTCCGAAAGGCCCATTCATTCAGACGGGTCCATGTATTTTCAGCGACAGCCGCAGTACCGCCAAAATCCATGCAGAGGCGCTGAGTTTATGGCCTCCGAAAGGCCCATTCATTCAGACGGGTCCATGTATTTTCAGCGACAGCAGCAGTACCGCCAAAATCCATGCAGCGGCGCTGTATTTATGGCCTCCGAAAGGCCCATTCATTACCAACGGGGCTGCAGTAGCATCCCGCGGCCACGCAGGGGCAGATATTGTGAGGGAATTACATGGTAGTGGACGGAGCGCCCATGCATTTCCAATGGGAGTGCAGTACCTCAAAAATCCGCTCCAAGCCACCGAACTTGAGGGCCCGACGTTCCCTCAACACTAGCCCAGTGCAATCGACATTTCGTTCTGTGTACATTGTTACACAGAATGACAATACAAGGGAATTATTATTATTATTATTATTATTATGTATTCAGCCACTAGTGGCGGGCACAATACCCCAAACACTGGCCCGGCGCTGGCTGAGTTTATGGCCTCCGAAAGGCCCATACATTCAGACGGGTCCATGTATTTTCAGTTTTCCGTAGCAGGTGTGATTGTTTGTTTAATTAGGTAGTTTGTGTTGGTGACGGTGTTCCTAACTGTGGTGGCTTGTTTGTAGAATGTGGGGCCCTGCGTTTGTGTTATGTTGATTTCTGGTAATTTACTTTTTACTAAGTAGTCTTTCAGGTTTTTGTTTCTTTTAAAGGCTGAGATGATTTTGTAATCTTGGATTATGCTTGTGTTCTGTAGTGTCTGATTTATATTTTGTCCATTCATTCAGACGGGTCCATGTATTTTCAGCGACAGCCGCAGTACCGCCAAAATCCATGCAGCGGCGCTGGATTTATGGCCTCCGAAAGGCCCATTCATTCAGACGGGTCCATGTATTTTCAGCGACAGCCGCAGTACCGCCAAAATCCATGCAGCGGCGCTGGGTTTATGGAATCCGAAAGGCCCATTCATTCAGACGGGTCCATGTATTTTCAACGACAGCCGCAGTACCGCCAAAATCCATGCAGCGGCGCTGTATTTATGGCCTCCGAAAGGCCCATTCATTCCCAACGGGGCAGCAGTAGCATCGCGCGGCCACGCGGGGGCAGATATTGTGAGGGAATTACATTGTAGTGGACGGAGCGCCCATGTATTGCTATGGCCAATGCATTTCCAATGGGAGTGCAGTACCTCAAAAATCCGCTAGAGGGCCCCGAACTTGAGGGCCCGGCGTTCCCTCAAGTGCCGATTTTATACCCCCTTCTCCAGCCGACAGCCAGAATTATATTAGGGACTCGCAATTTTGAGAGGTGAGCACCAGGGCTAATCAGCGGCCACCCGTGACCATTGAGTCCGACAGAGCAGAGGCTAGGGGCGGCCTCGCATCTCGCAATTACCGAGGGAAGATGCCGGTTCTCGAAAAATTTCTAAGTTTTTCAAATTTTAAAGTATTGAAGTATTTAGGGCGCTTCCCGCGGCCCTGGCTTTTGCATGTACCCCTCTAAGCTCCGGTTCTCGAAAAATGTCTAAGTTTGTCAAACTTTAAAGTATTGAAGCCGGACTTCCGCGGAGGCTGACAGGGGGCCTCCATCGAAGCACCCTTCACCCCCGGGTGAGCCGGCGTCGGCCCACGGGCCTGCCGGTTCCCCAACTGAGCGATTGGCACACGAGACCCGCCTCGGAGGGCCCACGTCGGCCGGCGCAAGCCGGTGTTCGGGCGTGCGGCTCCTCCGGCTTTGCGGGTCAAGCTCCAGCGCCGAGGATACTAGGCAAACGTTGGGCCCCCCCGAGCCGAGTGGATACCCGCCTCAGAAAGAGCTGGGGCGGTACGTACGGACGGCCTCACTAAGAGGGAACGGAAGCTACTAAAGCACACGTATAACTGTCCGATGTGCGAACGAAAGTGAGGCCGGACGAATCCGATACGAGTTACGAGTGAGGCGGGATCCACGGCTGGCACTCGCGGGGCCCTCTTGCGAAACCATGCCTCGGCGTGAACCTTTTGGCGGCAGAACCAAGACGAACCGAGGTCGAGCTTCCGTCTCGAGCCACACCCAGACGTCCGACCGTCGCGGAGCCCGACGCCACGCGTGCTAGGGCTCCGCGCGAAACATCGTTTCACGACACCCGCTCGTCAGCCCGTCCGAACGTATACGAGTGTCGCGCGGCCCCCCGGGCCCGGCTGTAGCCACAGCCTCGTCCCGGACCAGGGCCGCACCGCCACCAGCAGCGCCCCCCCGGCGGCAGACGCACTCTGGTTGATCCTGCCAGTAGCATATGCTTGTTTTCAAGATTAAGCCATGCATGTCTAAGTACGAATGGCCAGTACAGTGAAACTGCGAACGGCTCATTAAATCAGTTATGGTTCCTTTGATCGCTCCACCGTTACTTGGATAACTGTGGCAAATCCAGAGCTAATACATGCAAACGAGCGCCGACTCGCGGGCGGGGCTCCGGCCTCGCCCCGGGGACGCGTGCATTTATCAGACACAAAAACCCACGCGGTGTCCGGCGGGCGGGGGCTCAGCCGTCGCGCGCGTCCCCCGCGTCCGGCCTCCGCCTCTCCGGGCGGGGGCGTAAGCGGCGCGGGCGGCTCCGCGCGCGCCGGTCCTCGTTCCGCCGGCCCGGCCCCCCCTTTGTGTTGACTCAGGATAACCTCGTGCCGATCGCTCGCCCACCCGAGGCGGCGACGACTCATTCGAATGTCTGCCCTATCAACTTTCGATGGTAGACTCTGCGCCTACCATGGTGACCACGGGTAACGGGGAATCAGGGTTCGATTCCGGAGAGGGAGCATGAGAAACGGCTACCACATCCAAGGAAGGCAGCAGGCGCGCAAATTACCCACTCCCGACACGGGGAGGTAGTGACGAAAAATAACAATACGGGACTCGTTCGAGTCTCCGTAATTGGAATGAGCCGAACACAAACCCATCGGCCAGCATCCATTGGAGGGCAAGTCTGGTGCCAGCAGCCGCGGTAATTCCAGCTCCAATAGCGTATTTTAAAGTTGCTGCAGTTAAAAAGCTCCTAGTTGGACCCCGGGACGCGAGCTGACGGTCCGCCGCGAGGCGTGCATCCGTCTGTCCCAGCCCCTGCCTCTCGGCAAAAGCCCCCGTGATGCCCTTCGCTGGGTGTCACTCGCGGGGCCCGAAGCGTTTACTTTGAGGAAATTAGAGTGTTCAAAGCAGGCCACACGGCCGCCCCTGCATATCGCAGCTGGGAATAATGGAATAGGACTCCGGTTCTATTTTGTGGGTTGTCATGAACTGGGGCCATGATTAAGAGGGACGGCCGGGGGCATTCGTACTGCGCCGCTAGAGGTGAAATTCTTGGACCGGCGCAAGACCGACGAGAGCGAAAGCATTTGCCAAGAATGTTTTCATTAATCAAGAACGAAAGTCGGAGGTTCGAAGACGATCAGATACCGTCCTAGTTCCGACCATAAACGATGCCGACTCGCGATCCGGCGGCGTTATTCCCATGACCCGCCGAGCAGCACCCGGGAAACCGACCAAGTGTCTGGGTTCCGGGGGGAGTATTGTTGCAAAGCTGAAACTTAAAGGAATTGACGGAAGGGCACCACCAGGAGTGGAGCATGCGGCTTAATTTGACTCAACACGGGAAACCTCACCCGGCCCGGACACGGAAAGGATTGACAGATTGAAGGCTCTTTCTCGATACCGTGGGTGGTGGTGCATGGCCGTTCGTAGTTGGTGGAGCGATTTGTCTGGTTAATTCCGATAACGAACGAGACTCAAACATACTAAATAGTACCGCGGCCCCCCGCGCGGTCGGCGGCAGAAAACTTCTTAGAGGGACAAGTGGCTCTCAGCCACACGAGAATGAGCAATAACAGGTCTGTGATGCCCTTAGATGTCCGGGGCTGCACGCGCGCCACACTGAGCGTATAAGCGCGTCGTCTATCCCCGCGCCGGCAGGCGCGGGTAATCCTATGAACCCCGCTCGTGACAGGGCCTGGGGATTGCAATTATTTCCCACCAACGAGGAATTCCCAGTAAGCGCGGGTCATTAGCCTGCGTTGATTAAGTCCCTGCCCTTTGTACACACCGCCCGTCGCTACTACCGATCGGATGGCTTAGTGAGGTCCTCGGATAGTCCCCGCCGGGGCCGGCCCCGGCTCCGGCGGTGTGCCAGAAGACGGTCGAACTTGACTATCTAGAGGAAGTAAAAGTCGTAACAAGGTTTCTGTAGGTGAACCTGCAGAAGGATCATTAACGTACGAGCGGCAGCAGATCCGCCTCGGTACACCCCCGACGAGCCAGACGCCGAGGGCGGCGGGTCGTCGCAGGCGGAGGAAGAGGGTAGACCGGGACGGGACGGGACGGGGGGCGCGGCGCGGGTCACTCCCGGGCCGCGCGTCGGAGCGAGTTCGGCGGGCGCCACGCGGCGCGGCGCGAGGCGAGAAAAGGCGGCGGGCGATGTCGCGCTACCTCCGTGCGAGCGGGGTAGCGCGCTCGTCCGACGACCCCAGTAGCGCGGCGCGGCGCGACGACAGGCGACCGCCAGCGACGGGCGAAAGGCGGCGGCCGTGCGCGGGACCCCCGTAACCGGGGAATCCCCCTATGCCGACGACCCTAGCTCGGCGCGGTTCTCGCGCTTCCGGCGCGCGCTTCCGGGGCGGCACTCGCCTCGACGACCTCCCGTCCTTTAAAGGTAACGGTTCGGGCCGGCGCCCCGGCGTCCGTCCGCCCGTCGGTGTCGCGTGTCCGTGCGGCGCGGGGCTGCTCTCGGCGAGGGTCGCCGAGCAAGCGGATCCCCGCACGGATCACAACGGCCGTATGGCGGCGGCGTCGGGACGCCCGCCCGAGACGAAGGTTCAGGGCGACGAAACGGTGCTCCCACCGGCTACCTTTTTCCCCGGCCAAACGCGTCCGTCGGCCGGAGCCCTCGAGGGGCCGCGTAGCGCGCGCGTGGGCCGGCCCCCGGACACCGGAGTCCCTCCCGGGGCTCCGGACACCGGGGGTTCGGTTCCGCGCGGTCCGCCGCGGTCTCCTCTGTCCATCCATAGTCCGGGCAGGCCGCGGCCGGGTCGGGGGCCAGTCCCCCCTCGGTGTCAGCGCGGTCGCGCCGCCCTTGTAAACCAAACCCACTCGCTGACGGGTAGCAACACCCAAAGCGTCGCTTCGCGGCGCGGCGGGGCTTCCAAGTCGGATGGCCTTCCGGGGTCCGGGTAGGAGACGCCGGGGGCCGGCCTCAGCGCCGAGCCCCCGACCTACCCGGCGAGTCCGGTCGCCGAGTCGTGTCAGGCCCGAGCGGGAGACGCCGGGCGCCGGCCTCAGCGCCGAGCGCCCGACCTACCCGGGCCGACGCACGTCTCGGGCGCCGTCGCGGCCCCGAGCGGGAGACGCCGGGCGCCGGCCTCAGCGCCGCGCGCCCGACCCGCTCGGCTCGTCGCGGCGTCGCGCGTATCGCGCCCGTCGGTAACCGCGCCGCGGGTTAGGGGCTCGCTCGCGGGAGCGACCGAACGGCACCCGCGGCGCGTTCGTCTCCGGTACAAACCCTGTCGTGAATTTGTCTCCGATCGTCCCGGGCGGACGTAAAAGGGCCCAAACGTACGACTCTTAGCGGTGGATCACTCGGCTCGTGCGTCGATGAAGAACGCAGCTAGCTGCGAGAACTAATGTGATTTGCAGGACACATTGATCATCGACACTTTGAACGCACATTGCGGCCCCGGTTTTACCCCGGGGCCACGCCTGTCTGAGCGGCGCTTTCCAATCGATCGGACGCGGGCCGGGCCCTCCGCGACATTCCGCCGGTCCGTCCGGCGGGTGGCGCGAGAACCCGGTCCGCGCGGGCGAGGCTCGGGCCCTCCGCGACATTCCGCCGGTCCGCCCGGCGGGTGGCGCGCGACCCGTGTCCCCGCCCACTCCGCGGCTGGGGTTTCGCAGGGACCCCCGTCCCTTCGTACCCTCAAATACAGACTCGGGCGGCGCTCCGTGTCCGTCCGCCCGTCGGTGTCGCGCGTCCGCGCGTCCGGAGGTGCTTCTCGGCTGCCGGTGAGTACGGCTGGTACTTAGCATACCGAGAAGGTGCTCCGCGCGCGCGGCTCCGCGCGGCGGCCCGTATGGCGGCGGCGCTCGGCGCCCTCCTCAGGTAAAGGTCCCGGTCGGCGCCTCGGCGTCCGTCCGCCCGTCGGTGTCGCGTGTCCGTGCGGCGCGGGGCTGCTCTCGGCGAGGGTCGCCGAGCAAGCGGATCCCCGCACGGATCACAACGGCCGTATGGCGGCGGCGCCGGTCCCGGCGCCGGCCCCGACCGCACAGCTCTACGCGCACGCCCTCAGATCAGACGAGACGACCCGCTGAATTTAAGCATATTACTAAGCGGAGGAAAAGAAACTAACCAGGATTCCCTCAGTAGCGGCGAGCGAAGAGGGAAAAGCCCAGCGCCGAATCCCCGCCCTGCGGTAGGGCGAGGGAAATGTGGCGTACGGAAGGCCGCTTTAGCCCGGCGCCGCTCGGGGGCCCGAGTCCTTCTGATAGAGGCTCAGCCCAGGGACGGTGTGAGGCCGGTAGCGGCCCCCGGCTCGCCGGGGCGAGGCCTTCTCGGAGTCGGGTTGCTTGTGAATGCAGCCCAAAGCGGGTGGTAAACTCCATCTAAGGCTAAATACTGGCACGAGACCGATAGTCGACAAGTACCTTGAGGGAAAGTTGAAAAGAACT
>NW_028283131.1:117500-132500 GCF_059441175.1 Urocampus carinirostris
GAGGCTGCAGCCAGTCCCCAAACACAAGCCGGGGACCGGCCCACAAGAGGCGGCAGCCAGTCCCCAAACGCAAGCTCCCGCGAGCCCCTGGTGACCCGACGAGCGAAAATTCCCCCCAACCAGCGCAAGTCCCTAACCCAAGCCGGAAGACGAACCACAAGAGGCGGCAGCCAGTCCCCAAACGCAAGCCAGGGACCGGCCCACAGGAGGCTGCAGCCAGTCCCCAAACACAAGCCGGGGACCGGCCCACAAGAGGCGGCAGCCAGTCCCCAAACGCAAGCTCCCGCGAGCCCCTGGTGACCCGACGAGCGAAAATTCCCCCCAACCAGCGCAAGTCCCTAACCCAAGCCGGAAGACGAACCACAAGAGGCGGCAGCCAGTCCCCAAACGCAAGCCAGGGACCGGCCCACAGGAGGCTGCAGCCAGTCCCCAAACACAAGCCGGGGACCGGCCCACAAGAGGCGGCAGCCAGTCCCCAAACGCAAGCTCCCGCGAGCCCCTGGTGACCCGACGAGCGAAAATTCCCCCCAACCAGCGCAAGTCCCTAACCCAAGCCGGAAGACGAACCACAAGAGGCGGCAGCCAGTCCCCAAACGCAAGCCAGGGACCGGCCCACAGGAGGCTGCAGCCAGTCCCCAAACACAAGCCGGGGACCGGCCCACAAGAGGCGGCAGCCAGTCCCCAAACGCAAGCTCCCGCGAGCCCCTGGTGACCCGACGAGCGAAAATTCCCCCCAACCAGCGCAAGTCCCTAACCCAAGCCGGAAGACGAACCACAAGAGGCGGCAGCCAGTCCCCAAACGCAAGCCAGGGACCGGCCCACAGGAGGCTGCAGCCAGTCCCCAAACACAAGCCGGGGACCGGCCCACAAGAGGCGGCAGCCGGTCCCCAAACACCAGCCGGGGACCGGCCCACAAGAGGCGGCAGCCGGTCCCCAAACACCGGCCGGGGACCGGCCCACAGGAGGCGGCAGCCGGTCCCCAAACACCAGCCGGGGACCGGCCCACAAGAGGCGGCAGCCGGTCCCCAAACACCAGCCGGGGACCGGCCCACAAGAGGCGGCAGCCGGTCCCCAAACACCGGCCGGGGACCGGCCCACAGGAGGCGGCAGCCGGTCCCCAAACACCAGCCGGGGACCGGCCCACAAGAGGCGGCAGCCGGTCCCCAAACACCAGCCGGGGACCGGCCCACAAGAGGCGGCAGCCGGTCCCCAAACACCGGCCGGGGACCGGCCCACAGGAGGCGGCAGCCGGTCCCCAAACACCAGCCGGGGACCGGCCCACAGGAGGCGGCAGCCGGTCCCCAAACACCAGCCGGGGACCGGCCCACAGGAGGCGGCAGCCAGTCCCCAAACACTGGCCGGGGAGTGGCACAAATTCTAAGTCCCACGAGCCCCTGGTGACCCGACAATCGGACTTAGTGCAATTTTCCAAGTGCTGCAAGCCAATGTTGGCCCGACAAGTCCCCAAACGGCAGCCCGGTTTTGAGCCACTAGTGTCGGCCTATAAGTCCCCAAACACCGGCCCGGTTTTACGACCACTAGTCCCCCAACACTAGCCCGGGATTCAGCCACTAGTGGCGGGCACAATTCCCCAAACACCGGTCCGATAATACGCGCGCATATCCCCAAACACCGGTCCGATAATACGCGCGCATATCCCCAAACACCGGTCCGATAATACGCGCGCATATCCCCAAACACCGGCCCGGATTTCAGCCACTAGTGGCGGGCACAAGTCCCCCAACACTAGCCAAGTTCTCAGCCACTAGTGGCGGGCACAATTCCCCAAACACCGGTCCGATAATACGCGCGCATATCCCCAAACACCGGCCCGATAATACGCGCACAATTCCCCAAACACCGGCGCGGATTTCAGCCACTATTGGCGGGCACAAGTCCCCCAACACTAGCCCGGGATTCAGCCACTAGTGGCGGGCACGATTCCCCAAACACCGGTCCGATAATACGCGCGCATATCCCCAAACACCGGCCCGATAATACGCGCACAATTCCCCAAACACCGGCCCGGATTTCAGCCACTAGTGGCGGGCACAAGTCCCCCAACACTAGCCAAGTTCTCAGCCACTAGTGGCGGGCACAATTCCCCAAACACCGGTCCGATAATACGCGCGCATATCCCCAAACACCGGCCCGATAATACGCGCACAATTCCCCAAACACCGGCGCGGATTTCAGCCACTATTGGCGGGCACAAGTCCCCCAACACTAGCCCGGGATTCAGCCACTAGTGGCGGGCACGATTCCCCAAACACCGGTCCGATAATACGCGCGCATATCCCCAAACACCGGCCCGATAATACGCGCACAATTCCCCAAACACCGGCCCGGATTTCAGCCACTAGTGGCGGGCACAAGTCCCCAAACACTAGCCAAGTTCTCAGCCACTAGTGGCGGGCACAATTCCCCAAACACCGGTCCGATAATACGCGCGCATATCCCCAAACACCGGCCCGATAATACGCGCACAATTCCCCAAACACCGGCGCGGATTTCAGCCACTATTGGCGGGCACAAGTCCCCCAACACTAGCCCGGGATTCAGCCACTAGTGGCGGGCACGATTCCCCAAACACCGGTCCGATAATACGCGCGCATATCCCCAAACACCGGCCCGATAATACGCGCACAATTCCCCAAACACCGGCCCGGATTTCAGCCACTAGTGGCGGGCACAAGTCCCCAAACACTAGCCAAGTTCTCAGCCACTAGTGGCGGGCACAATTCCCCAAACACCGGTCCGATAATACGCGCGCATATCCCCAAACACCGGCCCGATAATACGCGCACAATTCCCCAAACACCGGCGCGGATTTCAGCCACTATTGGCGGGCACAAGTCCCCCAACACTAGCCCGGGATTCAGCCACTAGTGGCGGGCACGATTCCCCAAACACCGGTCCGATAATACGCGCGCATATCCCCAAACACCGGCCCGATAATACGCGCACAATTCCCCAAACACCGGCCCGGATTTCAGCCACTAGTGGCGGGCACAAGTCCCCCAACACTAGCCAAGTTCTCAGCCACTAGTGGCGGGCACAATTCCCCAAACACCGGTCCGATAATACGCGCGCATATCCCCAAACACCGGCCCGATAATACGCGCACAATTCCCCAAACACCGGCGCGGATTTCAGCCACTATTGGCGGGCACAAGTCCCCCAACACTAGCCCGGGATTCAGCCACTAGTGGCGGGCACGATTCCCCAAACACCGGTCCGATAATACGCGCGCATATCCCCAAACACCGGCCCGATAATACGCGCACAATTCCCCAAACACCGGCCCGGATTTCAGCCACTAGTGGCGGGCACAAGTCCCCAAACACTAGCCAAGTTCTCAGCCACTAGTGGCGGGCACAATTCCCCAAACACCGGTCCGATAATACGCGCGCATATCCCCAAACACCGGCCCGATAATACGCGCACAATTCCCCAAACACCGGCGCGGATTTCAGCCACTATTGGCGGGCACAAGTCCCCCAACACTAGCCCGGGATTCAGCCACTAGTGGCGGGCACAATTCCCCAAACACCGGTCCGATAATACGCGCGCATATCCCCAAACACCGGCCCGATAATACGCGCACAATTCCCCAAACACCGGCGCGGATTTCAGCCACTAGTGGCGGGCACAAGTCCCCAAACACTAGCCCGGGATTCAGCCACTAGTGGCGGGCACAATTCCCCAAACACCGGTCCGATAATACGCGCGCATATCCCCAAACACCGGCCCGATAATACGCGCACAATTCCCCAAACACCGGCGCGGATTTCAGCCACTATTGGCGGGCACAAGTCCCCCAACACTAGCCCGGGATTCAGCCACTAGTGGCGGGCACAATTCCCCAAACACCGGTCCGATAATACGCGCGCATATCCCCAAACACCGGCCCGATAATACGCGCACAATTCCCCAAACACCGGCCCGGATTTCAGCCACTAGTGGCGGGCACAAGTCCCCAAACACTAGCCAAGTTCTCAGCCACTAGTGGCGGGCACAATTCCCCAAACACCGGTCCGATAATACGCGCGCATATCCCCAAACACCGGCCCGATAATACGCGCACAATTCCCCAAACACCGGCGCGGATTTCAGCCACTATTGGCGGGCACAAGTCCCCCAACACTAGCCCGGGATTCAGCCACTAGTGGCGGGCACAATTCCCCAAACACCGGTCCGATAATACGCGCGCATATCCCCAAACACCGGCCCGATAATATGCGCACAATTCCCCAAACACCGGCCCGGATTTCAGCCACTAGTGGCGGGCACAAGTCCCCAAACACTAGCCAAGTTCTCAGCCACTAGTGGCGGGCACAATTCCCCAAACACCGGCCCGATAATACGCGCGCAAATCCCCAAACACCGGCCCGATAATACGCGCACAATTCCCCAAACACCGGCCCGATAATACGCGCGCAATTCCCCAAACACCGGCCCGATAATACGCGCGCAATTCCCCAAACACCGGCCCGATAATACGCGCACATTTCCCCAAACACCGGCGCGGATTTCAGCCACTATTGGCGGGCACAAGTCCCCCAACACTAGCCCGGGATTCAGCCACTATTGGCGGGCACAAGTCCCCCAACACTAGCCCGGGATTCAGCCACTAGTGGCGGGCACGATTCCCCAAACACCGGCCCGGCGCTGAGTATATGGCCTCCGAAAGGCCCATACATTCAGACGGGTCCATGTATTTTCAACGACAGCAGCAGTACCGCCAAAATCCATGCAGCGGCGCTGGATTTATGGCCTCCGAAAGGCCCATTCATTCAGACGGGTCCATGTATTTTCAGCGACAGCCGCAGTACCGCCAAAATCCATGCAGAGGCGCTGAGTTTATGGCCTCCGAAAGGCCCATTCATTCAGACGGGTCCATGTATTTTCAGCGACAGCAGCAGTACCGCCAAAATCCATGCAGCGGCGCTGTATTTATGGCCTCCGAAAGGCCCATTCATTACCAACGGGGCTGCAGTAGCATCCCGCGGCCACGCAGGGGCAGATATTGTGAGGGAATTACATGGTAGTGGACGGAGCGCCCATGCATTTCCAATGGGAGTGCAGTACCTCAAAAATCCGCTCCAAGCCACCGAACTTGAGGGCCCGACGTTCCCTCAACACTAGCCCAGTGCAATCGACATTTCGTTCTGTGTACATTGTTACACAGAATGACAATACAAGGGAATTATTATTATTATTATTATTATTATGTATTCAGCCACTAGTGGCGGGCACAATACCCCAAACACTGGCCCGGCGCTGGCTGAGTTTATGGCCTCTGAAAGGCCCATACATTCAGACGGGTCCATGTATTTTCAGTTTTCCGTAGCAGGTGTGATTGTTTGTTTAATTAGGTAGTTTGTGTTGGTGACGGTGTTCCTAACTGTGGTGGCTTGTTTGTAGAATGTGGGGCCCTGCGTTTGTGTTATGTTGATTTCTGGTAATTTACTTTTTACTAAGTAGTCTTTCAGGTTTTTGTTTCTTTTAAAGGCTGAGATGATTTTGTAATCTTGGATTATGCTTGTGTTCTGTAGTGTCTGATTTATATTTTGTCCATTCATTCAGACGGGTCCATGTATTTTCAGCGACAGCCGCAGTACCGCCAAAATCCATGCAGCGGCGCTGGATTTATGGCCTCCGAAAGGCCCATTCATTCAGACGGGTCCATGTATTTTCAGCGACAGCCGCAGTACCGCCAAAATCCATGCAGAGGCGCTGAGTTTATGGCCTCCGAAAGGCCCATTCATTCAGACGGGTCCATGTATTTTCAGCGACAGCAGCAGTACCGCCAAAATCCATGCAGCGGCGCTGTATTTATGGCCTCCGAAAGGCCCATTCATTACCAACGGGGCTGCAGTAGCATCCTGCGGCCACGCAGGGGCAGATATTGTGAGGGAATTACATGGTAGTGGACGGAGCGCCCATGCATTTCCAATGGGAGTGCAGTACCTCAAAAATCCGCTCCAAGCCACCGAACTTGAGGGCCCGACGTTCCCTCAACACTAGCCCAGTGCAATCGACATTTCGTTCTGTGTACATTGTTACACAGAATGACAATACAAGGGAATTATTATTATTATTATTATTATTATGTATTCAGCCACTAGTGGCGGGCACAATACCCCAAACACTGGCCCGGCGCTGGCTGAGTTTATGGCCTCTGAAAGGCCCATACATTCAGACGGGTCCATGTATTTTCAGTTTTCCGTAGCAGGTGTGATTGTTTGTTTAATTAGGTAGTTTGTGTTGGTGACGGTGTTCCTAACTGTGGTGGCTTGTTTGTAGAATGTGGGGCCCTGCGTTTGTGTTATGTTGATTTCTGGTAATTTACTTTTTACTAAGTAGTCTTTCAGGTTTTTGTTTCTTTTAAAGGCTGAGATGATTTTGTAATCTTGGATTATGCTTGTGTTCTGTAGTGTCTGATTTATATTTTGTCCATTCATTCAGACAGGTCCATGTATTTTCAGCGACAGCCGCAGTACCGCCAAAATCCATGCAGCGGCGCTGGATTTATGGCCTCCGAAAGGCCCATTCATTCAGACGGGTCCATGTATTTTCAGCGACAGCCGCAGTACCGCCAAAATCCATGCAGAGGCGCTGAGTTTATGGCCTCCGAAAGGCCCATTCATTCAGACGGGTCCATGTATTTTCAGCGACAGCAGCAGTACCGCCAAAATCCATGCAGCGGCGCTGTATTTATGGCCTCCGAAAGGCCCATTCATTCCCAACGGGGCAGCAGTAGCATCGCGCGGCCACGCGGGGGCAGATATTGTGAGGGAATTACATTGTAGTGGACGGAGCGCCCATGCATTTCCAATGGGAGTGCAGTACCTCAAAAATCCGCTCCAAGCCACCGAACTTGAGGGCCCGACGTTCCCTCAACACTAGCCCAGTGCAATCGACATTTCGTTCTGTGTACATTGTTACACAGAATGACAATACAAGGGAATTATTATTATTATTATTATTATTATGTATTCAGCCACTAGTGGCGGGCACAATACCCCAAACACTGGCCCGGCGCTGGCTGAGTTTATGGCCTCCGAAAGGCCCATACATTCAGACGGGTCCATGTATTTTCAGTTTTCCGTAGCAGGTGTGATTGTTTGTTTAATTAGGTAGTTTGTGTTGGTGACGGTGTTCCTAACTGTGGTGGCTTGTTTGTAGAATGTGGGGCCCTGCGTTTGTGTTATGTTGATTTCTGGTAATTTACTTTTTACTAAGTAGTCTTTCAGGTTTTTGTTTCTTTTAAAGGCTGAGATGATTTTGTAATCTTGGATTATGCTTGTGTTCTGTAGTGTCTGATTTATATTTTGTCCATTCATTCAGACGGGTCCATGTATTTTCAGCGACAGCCGCAGTACCGCCAAAATCCATGCAGCGGCGCTGGGTTTATGGAATCCGAAAGGCCCATTCATTCAGACGGGTCCATGTATTTTCAACGACAGCCGCAGTACCGCCAAAATCCATGCAGCGGCGCTGTATTTATGGCCTCCGAAAGGCCCATTCATTCCCAACGGGGCAGCAGTAGCATCGCGCGGCCACGCGGGGGCAGATATTGTGAGGGAATTACATTGTAGTGGACGGAGCGCCCATGCATTTCCAATGGGAGTGCAGTACCTCAAAAATCCGCTCCAAGCCACCGAACTTGAGGGCCCGACGTTCCCTCAACACTAGCCCAGTGCAATCGACATTTCGTTCTGTGTACATTGTTACACAGAATGACAATACAAGGGAATTATTATTATTATTATTATTATTATGTATTCAGCCACTAGTGGCGGGCACAATACCCCAAACACTGGCCCGGCGCTGGCTGAGTTTATGGCCTCCGAAAGGCCCATACATTCAGACGGGTCCATGTATTTTCAGTTTTCCGTAGCAGGTGTGATTGTTTGTTTAATTAGGTAGTTTGTGTTGGTGACGGTGTTCCTAACTGTGGTGGCTTGTTTGTAGAATGTGGGGCCCTGCGTTTGTGTTATGTTGATTTCTGGTAATTTACTTTTTACTAAGTAGTCTTTCAGGTTTTTGTTTCTTTTAAAGGCTGAGATGATTTTGTAATCTTGGATTATGCTTGTGTTCTGTAGTGTCTGATTTATATTTTGTCCATTCATTCAGACGGGTCCATGTATTTTCAGCGACAGCCGCAGTACCGCCAAAATCCATGCAGCGGCGCTGAGTTTATGGCCTCCGAAAGGCCCATTCATTCAGACGGGTCCATGTATTTTCAGCGACAGCCGCAGTACCGCCAAAATCCATGCAGCGGCGCTGGGTTTATGGAATCCGAAAGGCCCATTCATTCAGACGGGTCCATGTATTTTCAACGACAGCCGCAGTACCGCCAAAATCCATGCAGCGGCGCTGTATTTATGGCCTCCGAAAGGCCCATTCATTCCCAACGGGGCAGCAGTAGCATCGCGCGGCCACGCGGGGGCAGATATTGTGAGGGAATTACATTGTAGTGGACGGAGCGCCCATGCATTTCCAATGGGAGTGCAGTACCTCAAAAATCCGCTCCAAGCCACCGAACTTGAGGGCCCGACGTTCCCTCAACACTAGCCCAGTGCAATCGACATTTCGTTCTGTGTACATTGTTACACAGAATGACAATACAAGGGAATTATTATTATTATTATTATTATTATGTATTCAGCCACTAGTGGCGGGCACAATACCCCAAACACTGGCCCGGCGCTGGCTGAGTTTATGGCCTCCGAAAGGCCCATACATTCAGACGGGTCCATGTATTTTCAGTTTTCCGTAGCAGGTGTGATTGTTTGTTTAATTAGGTAGTTTGTGTTGGTGACGGTGTTCCTAACTGTGGTGGCTTGTTTGTAGAATGTGGGGCCCTGCGTTTGTGTTATGTTGATTTCTGGTAATTTACTTTTTACTAAGTAGTCTTTCAGGTTTTTGTTTCTTTTAAAGGCTGAGATGATTTTGTAATCTTGGATTATGCTTGTGTTCTGTAGTGTCTGATTTATATTTTGTCCATTCATTCAGACGGGTCCATGTATTTTCAGCGACAGCCGCAGTACCGCCAAAATCCATGCAGCGGCGCTGAGTTTATGGCCTCCGAAAGGCCCATTCATTCAGACGGGTCCATGTATTTTCAGCGACAGCCGCAGTACCGCCAAAATCCATGCAGCGGCGCTGGGTTTATGGAATCCGAAAGGCCCATTCATTCAGACGGGTCCATGTATTTTCAACGACAGCCGCAGTACCGCCAAAATCCATGCAGCGGCGCTGTATTTATGGCCTCCGAAAGGCCCATTCATTCCCAACGGGGCAGCAGTAGCATCGCGCGGCCACGCGGGGGCAGATATTGTGAGGGAATTACATTGTAGTGGACGGAGCGCCCATGCATTTCCAATGGGAGTGCAGTACCTCAAAAATCCGCTCCAAGCCACCGAACTTGAGGGCCCGACGTTCCCTCAACACTAGCCCAGTGCAATCGACATTTCGTTCTGTGTACATTGTTACACAGAATGACAATACAAGGGAATTATTATTATTATTATTATTATTATGTATTCAGCCACTAGTGGCGGGCACAATACCCCAAACACTGGCCCGGCGCTGGCTGAGTTTATGGCCTCCGAAAGGCCCATACATTCAGACGGGTCCATGTATTTTCAGTTTTCCGTAGCAGGTGTGATTGTTTGTTTAATTAGGTAGTTTGTGTTGGTGACGGTGTTCCTAACTGTGGTGGCTTGTTTGTAGAATGTGGGGCCCTGCGTTTGTGTTATGTTGATTTCTGGTAATTTACTTTTTACTAAGTAGTCTTTCAGGTTTTTGTTTCTTTTAAAGGCTGAGATGATTTTGTAATCTTGGATTATGCTTGTGTTCTGTAGTGTCTGATTTATATTTTGTCCATTCATTCAGACGGGTCCATGTATTTTCAGCGACAGCCGCAGTACCGCCAAAATCCATGCAGCGGCGCTGAGTTTATGGCCTCCGAAAGGCCCATTCATTCAGACGGGTCCATGTATTTTCAGCGACAGCCGCAGTACCGCCAAAATCCATGCAGCGGCGCTGGGTTTATGGAATCCGAAAGGCCCATTCATTCAGACGGGTCCATGTATTTTCAACGACAGCCGCAGTACCGCCAAAATCCATGCAGCGGCGCTGTATTTATGGCCTCCGAAAGGCCCATTCATTCCCAACGGGGCAGCAGTAGCATCGCGCGGCCACGCGGGGGCAGATATTGTGAGGGAATTACATTGTAGTGGACGGAGCGCCCATGTATGGCCAATGCATTTCCAATGGGAGTGCAGTACCTCAAAAATCCGCTAGAGGGCCCCGAACTTGAGGGCCCGGCGTTCCCTCAAGTGCCGATTTTATACCCCCTTCTCCAGCCGACAGCCAGAATTATATTAGGGACTCGCAATTTTGAGAGGTGAGCACCAGGGCTAATCAGCGGCCACCCGTGACCATTGAGTCCGACAGAGCAGAGGCTAGGGGCGGCCTCGCATCTCGCAATTACCGAGGGAAGATGCCGGTTCTCGAAAAATTTCTAAGTTTTTCAAATTTTAAAGTATTGAAGTATTTAGGGCGCTTCCCGCGGCCCTGGCTTTTGCATGTACCCCTCTAAGCTCCGGTTCTCGAAAAATGTCTAAGTTTTTCAAACTTTAAAGTATTGAAGCCGGACTTCCGCGGAGGCTGACAGGGGGCCTCCATCGAAGCACCCTTCACCCCCGGGTGAGCCGGCGTCGGCCCACGGGCCTGCCGGTTCCCCAACTGAGCGATTGGCACACGAGACCCGCCTCGGAGGGCCCACGTCGGCCGGCGCAAGCCGGTGTTCGGGCGTGCGGCTCCTCCGGCTTTGCGGGTCAAGCTCCAGCGCCGAGGATACTAGGCAAACGTTGGGCCCCCCCGAGCCGAGTGGATACCCGCCTCAGAAAGAGCTGGGGCGGTACGTACGGACGGCCTCACTAAGAGGGAACGGAAGCTACTAAAGCACACGTATAACTGTCCGATGTGCGAACGAAAGTGAGGCCGGACGAATCCGATACGAGTTACGAGTGAGGCGGGATCCACGGCTGGCACTCGCGGGGCCCTCTTGCGAAACCATGCCTCGGCGTGAACCTTTTGGCGGCAGAACCAAGACGAACCGAGGTCGAGCTTCCGTCTCGAGCCACACCCAGACGTCCGACCGTCGCGGAGCCCGACGCCACGCGTGCTAGGGCTCCGCGCGAAACATCGTTTCACGACACCCGCTCGTCAGCCCGTCCGAACGTATACGAGTGTCGCGCGGCCCCCCGGGCCCGGCTGTAGCCACAGCCTCGTCCCGGACCAGGGCCGCACCGCCACCAGCAGCGCCCCCCCGGCGGCAGACGCACTCTGGTTGATCCTGCCAGTAGCATATGCTTGTTTTCAAGATTAAGCCATGCATGTCTAAGTACGAATGGCCAGTACAGTGAAACTGCGAACGGCTCATTAAATCAGTTATGGTTCCTTTGATCGCTCCACCGTTACTTGGATAACTGTGGCAAATCCAGAGCTAATACATGCAAACGAGCGCCGACTCGCGGGCGGGGCTCCGGCCTCGCCCCGGGGACGCGTGCATTTATCAGACACAAAAACCCACGCGGTGTCCGGCGGGCGGGGGCTCAGCCGTCGCGCGCGTCCCCCGCGTCCGGCCTCCGCCTCTCCGGGCGGGGGCGTAAGCGGCGCGGGCGGCTCCGCGCGCGCCGGTCCTCGTTCCGCCGGCCCGGCCCCCCCTTTGTGTTGACTCAGGATAACCTCGTGCCGATCGCTCGCCCACCCGAGGCGGCGACGACTCATTCGAATGTCTGCCCTATCAACTTTCGATGGTAGACTCTGCGCCTACCATGGTGACCACGGGTAACGGGGAATCAGGGTTCGATTCCGGAGAGGGAGCATGAGAAACGGCTACCACATCCAAGGAAGGCAGCAGGCGCGCAAATTACCCACTCCCGACACGGGGAGGTAGTGACGAAAAATAACAATACGGGACTCGTTCGAGTCTCCGTAATTGGAATGAGCCGAACACAAACCCATCGGCCAGCATCCATTGGAGGGCAAGTCTGGTGCCAGCAGCCGCGGTAATTCCAGCTCCAATAGCGTATTTTAAAGTTGCTGCAGTTAAAAAGCTCCTAGTTGGACCCCGGGACGCGAGCTGACGGTCCGCCGCGAGGCGTGCATCCGTCTGTCCCAGCCCCTGCCTCTCGGCAAAAGCCCCCGTGATGCCCTTCGCTGGGTGTCACTCGCGGGGCCCGAAGCGTTTACTTTGAGGAAATTAGAGTGTTCAAAGCAGGCCACACGGCCGCCCCTGCATATCGCAGCTGGGAATAATGGAATAGGACTCCGGTTCTATTTTGTGGGTTGTCATGAACTGGGGCCATGATTAAGAGGGACGGCCGGGGGCATTCGTACTGCGCCGCTAGAGGTGAAATTCTTGGACCGGCGCAAGACGGACGAGAGCGAAAGCATTTGCCAAGAATGTTTTCATTAATCAAGAACGAAAGTCGGAGGTTCGAAGACGATCAGATACCGTCCTAGTTCCGACCATAAACGATGCCGACTCGCGATCCGGCGGCGTTATTCCCATGACCCGCCGAGCAGCACCCGGGAAACCGACCAAGTGTCTGGGTTCCGGGGGGAGTATTGTTGCAAAGCTGAAACTTAAAGGAATTGACGGAAGGGCACCACCAGGAGTGGAGCATGCGGCTTAATTTGACTCAACACGGGAAACCTCACCCGGCCCGGACACGGAAAGGATTGACAGATTGAAGGCTCTTTCTCGATACCGTGGGTGGTGGTGCATGGCCGTTCGTAGTTGGTGGAGCGATTTGTCTGGTTAATTCCGATAACGAACGAGACTCAAACATACTAAATAGTACCGCGGCCCCCCGCGCGGTCGGCGGCAGAAAACTTCTTAGAGGGACAAGTGGCTCTCAGCCACACGAGAATGAGCAATAACAGGTCTGTGATGCCCTTAGATGTCCGGGGCTGCACGCGCGCCACACTGAGCGTATAAGCGCGTCGTCTATCCCCGCGCCGGCAGGCGCGGGTAATCCTATGAACCCCGCTCGTGACAGGGCCTGGGGATTGCAATTATTTCCCACCAACGAGGAATTCCCAGTAAGCGCGGGTCATTAGCCTGCGTTGATTAAGTCCCTGCCCTTTGTACACACCGCCCGTCGCTACTACCGATCGGATGGCTTAGTGAGGTCCTCGGATAGTCCCCGCCGGGGCCGGCCCCGGCTCCGGCGGTGTGCCAGAAGACGGTCGAACTTGACTATCTAGAGGAAGTAAAAGTCGTAACAAGGTTTCTGTAGGTGAACCTGCAGAAGGATCATTAACGTACGAGCGGCAGCAGATCCGCCTCGGTACACCCCCGACGAGCCAGACGCCGAGGGCGGCGGGTCGTCGCAGGCGGAGGAAGAGGGTAGACCGGGACGGGACGGGACGGGGGGCGCGGCGCGGGTCACTCCCGGGCCGCGCGTCGGAGCGAGTTCGGCGGGCGCCACGCGGCGCGGCGCGACGCGAGAAAAGGCGGCGGGCGATGTCGCGCTACCTCCGTGCGAGCGGGGTAGCGCGCTCGTCCGACGACCCCAGTAGCGCGGCGCGGCGCGACGACAGGCGACCGCCAGCGACGGGCGAAAGGCGGCGGCCGTGCGCGGGACCCCCGTAACCGGGGAATCCCCCTATGCCGACGACCCTAGCTCGGCGCGGTTCTCGCGCTTCCGGCGCGCGCTTCCGGGGCGGCACTCGCCTCGACGACCTCCCGTCCTTTAAAGGTAACGGTTCGGGCCGGCGCCCCGGCGTCCGTCCGCCCGTCGGTGTCGCGTGTCCGTGCGGCGCGGGGCTGCTCTCGGCGAGGGTCGCCGAGCAAGCGGATCCCCGCACGGATCACAACGGCCGTATGGCGGCGGCGTCGGGACGCCCGCCCGAGACGAAGGTTCAGGGCGACGAAACGGTGCTCCCACCGGCTACCTTTTTCCCCGGCCAAACGCGTCCGTCGGCCGGAGCCCTCGAGGGGCCGCGTAGCGCGCGCGTGGGCCGGCCCCCGGACACCGGAGTCCCTCCCGGGGCTCCGGACACCGGGGGTTCGGTTCCGCGCGGTCCGCCGCGGTCTCCTCTGTCCATCCATAGTCCGGGCAGGCCGCGGCCGGGTCGGGGGCCAGTCCCCCCTCGGTGTCAGCGCGGTCGCGCCGCCCTTGTAAACCAAACCCACTCGCTGACGGGTAGCAACACCCAAAGCGTCGCTTCGCGGCGCGGCGGGGCTTCCAAGTCGGATGGCCTTCCGGGGTCCGGGTAGGAGACGCCGGGGGCCGGCCTCAGCGCCGAGCCCCCGACCTACCCGGCGAGTCCGGTCGCCGAGTCGTGTCAGGCCCGAGCGGGAGACGCCGGGCGCCGGCCTCAGCGCCGAGCGCCCGACCTACCCGGGCCGACGCACGTCTCGGGCGCCGTCGCGGCCCCGAGCGGGAGACGCCGGGCGCCGGCCTCAGCGCCGCGCGCCCGACCCGCTCGGCTCGTCGCGGCGTCGCGCGTATCGCGCCCGTCGGTAACCGCGCCGCGGGTTAGGGGCTCGCTCGCGGGAGCGACCGAACGGCACCCGCGGCGCGTTCGTCTCCGGTACAAACCCTGTCGTGAATTTGTCTCCGATCGTCCCGGGCGGACGTAAAAGGGCCCAAACGTACGACTCTTAGCGGTGGATCACTCGGCTCGTGCGTCGATGAAGAACGCAGCTAGCTGCGAGAACTAATGTGATTTGCAGGACACATTGATCATCGACACTTTGAACGCACATTGCGGCCCCGGTTTTACCCCGGGGCCACGCCTGTCTGAGCGGCGCTTTCCAATCGATCGGACGCGGGCCGGGCCCTCCGCGACATTCCGCCGGTCCGTCCGGCGGGTGGCGCGAGAACCCGGTCCGCGCGGGCGAGGCTCGGGCCCTCCGCGACATTCCGCCGGTCCGCCCGGCGGGTGGCGCGCGACCCGTGTCCCCGC
>NW_028283131.1:140000-157500 GCF_059441175.1 Urocampus carinirostris
CGGGCACAAGTCCCCCAACACTAGCCCGGGATTCAGCCACTAGTGGCGGGCACGATTCCCCAAACACCGGTCCGATAATACGCGCGCATATCCCCAAACACCGGCCCGATAATACGCGCACAATTCCCCAAACACCGGCGCGGATTTCAGCCACTATTGGCGGGCACAAGTCCCCCAACACTAGCCCGGGATTCAGCCACTAGTGGCGGGCACGATTCCCCAAACACCGGTCCGATAATACGCGCGCATATCCCCAAACACCGGCCCGATAATATGCGCACAATTCCCCAAACACCGGCCCGGATTTCAGCCACTATTGGCGGGCACAAGTCCCCCAACACTAGCCCGGGATTCAGCCACTAGTGGCGGGCACGATTCCCCAAACACCGGTCCGATAATACGCGCGCATATCCCCAAACACCGGCCCGATAATACGCGCGCATATCCCCAAACACCGGCCCGATAATATGCGCACAATTCCCCAAACACCGGCCCGGATTTCAGCCACTAGTGGCGGGCACAAGTCCCCCAACACTAGCCCGGGATTCAGCCACTAGTGGCGGGCACGATTCCCCAAACACCGGTCCGATAATACGCGCGCATATCCCCAAACACCGGCCCGATAATACGCGCGCATATCCCCAAACACCGGCCCGATAATATGCGCACAATTCCCCAAACACCGGCCCGGATTTCAGCCACTAGTGGCGGGCACAAGTCCCCCAACACTAGCCCGGGATTCAGCCACTAGTGGCGGGCACGATTCCCCAAACACCGGTCCGATAATACGCGCGCATATCCCCAAACACCGGCCCGATAATATGCGCACAATTCCCCAAACACCGGCCCGGATTTCAGCCACTATTGGCGGGCACAAGTCCCCCAACACTAGCCCGGGATTCAGCCACTAGTGGCGGGCACGATTCCCCAAACACCGGTCCGATAATACGCGCGCATATCCCCAAACACCGGCCCGATAATACGCGCACAATTCCCCAAACACCGGCGCGGATTTCAGCCACTATTGGCGGGCACAAGTCCCCCAACACTAGCCCGGGATTCAGCCACTAGTGGCGGGCACGATTCCCCAAACACCGGTCCGATAATACGCGCGCATATCCCCAAACACCGGCCCGATAATACGCGCACAATTCCCCAAACACCGGCGCGGATTTCAGCCACTATTGGCGGGCACAAGTCCCCCAACACTAGCCCGGGATTCAGCCACTAGTGGCGGGCACGATTCCCCAAACACCGGTCCGATAATACGCGCGCATATCCCCAAACACCGGTCCGATAATACGCGCGCATATCCCCAAACACCGGCCCGATAATACGCGCGCATATCCCCAAACACCGGCCCGATAATATGCGCACAATTCCCCAAACACCGGCCCGGATTTCAGCCACTAGTGGCGGGCACAAGTCCCCCAACACTAGCCCGGGATTCAGCCACTAGTGGCGGGCACGATTCCCCAAACACCGGTCCGATAATACGCGCGCATATCCCCAAACACCGGCCCGATAATACGCGCGCATATCCCCAAACACCGGCCCGATAATATGCGCACAATTCCCCAAACACCGGCCCGGATTTCAGCCACTAGTGGCGGGCACAAGTCCCCCAACACTAGCCCGGGATTCAGCCACTAGTGGCGGGCACGATTCCCCAAACACCGGTCCGATAATACGCGCGCATATCCCCAAACACCGGCCCGATAATATGCGCACAATTCCCCAAACACCGGCCCGGATTTCAGCCACTATTGGCGGGCACAAGTCCCCCAACACTAGCCCGGGATTCAGCCACTAGTGGCGGGCACGATTCCCCAAACACCGGTCCGATAATACGCGCGCATATCCCCAAACACCGGCCCGATAATACGCGCACAATTCCCCAAACACCGGCGCGGATTTCAGCCACTATTGGCGGGCACAAGTCCCCCAACACTAGCCCGGGATTCAGCCACTAGTGGCGGGCACGATTCCCCAAACACCGGTCCGATAATACGCGCGCATATCCCCAAACACCGGCCCGATAATACGCGCACAATTCCCCAAACACCGGCGCGGATTTCAGCCACTATTGGCGGGCACAAGTCCCCCAACACTAGCCCGGGATTCAGCCACTAGTGGCGGGCACGATTCCCCAAACACCGGTCCGATAATACGCGCGCATATCCCCAAACACCGGTCCGATAATACGCGCGCATATCCCCAAACACCGGCCCGATAATACGCGCGCATATCCCCAAACACCGGCCCGATAATATGCGCACAATTCCCCAAACACCGGCCCGGATTTCAGCCACTAGTGGCGGGCACAAGTCCCCCAACACTAGCCCGGGATTCAGCCACTAGTGGCGGGCACGATTCCCCAAACACCGGTCCGATAATACGCGCGCATATCCCCAAACACCGGCCCGATAATACGCGCGCATATCCCCAAACACCGGCCCGATAATATGCGCACAATTCCCCAAACACCGGCCCGGATTTCAGCCACTAGTGGCGGGCACAAGTCCCCCAACACTAGCCCGGGATTCAGCCACTAGTGGCGGGCACGATTCCCCAAACACCGGTCCGATAATACGCGCGCATATCCCCAAACACCGGCCCGATAATATGCGCACAATTCCCCAAACACCGGCCCGGATTTCAGCCACTATTGGCGGGCACAAGTCCCCCAACACTAGCCCGGGATTCAGCCACTAGTGGCGGGCACGATTCCCCAAACACCGGTCCGATAATACGCGCGCATATCCCCAAACACCGGCCCGATAATACGCGCGCATATCCCCAAACACCGGCGCGGATTTCAGCCACTATTGGCGGGCACAAGTCCCCCAACACTAGCCCGGGATTCAGCCACTAGTGGCGGGCACGATTCCCCAAACACCGGTCCGATAATACGCGCGCATATCCCCAAACACCGGCCCGATAATACGCGCACAATTCCCCAAACACCGGCGCGGATTTCAGCCACTATTGGCGGGCACAAGTCCCCCAACACTAGCCCGGGATTCAGCCACTAGTGGCGGGCACGATTCCCCAAACACCGGTCCGATAATACGCGCGCATATCCCCAAACACCGGCCCGGATTTCAGCCACTAGTGGCGGGCACAAGTCCCCCAACACTAGCCAAGTTCTCAGCCACTAGTGGCGGGCACGATTCCCCAAACACCGGTCCGATAATACGCGCGCATATCCCCAAACACCGGCCCGATAATACGCGCGCAATTCCCCAAACACCGGCCCGATAATACGCGCACAATTCCCCAAACACCGGCGCGGATTTCAGCCACTATTGGCGGGCACAAGTCCCCCAACACTAGCCCGGGATTCAGCCACTAGTGGCGGGCACGATTCCCCAAACACCGGTCCGATAATACGCGCGCATATCCCCAAACACCGGCCCGATAATACGCGCACAATTCCCCAAACACCGGCGCGGATTTCAGCCACTATTGGAGGGCACAAGTCCCCCAACACTAGCCCAGTTCTCAGCCACTAGTGGCGGGCACAATTCCCCAAACACCGGTCCGATAATACGCGCGCATATCCCCAAACACCGGCCCGATAATACGCGCGCAATTCCCCAAACACCGGCCCGATAATACGCGCACAATTCCCCAAACACCGGCGCGGATTTCAGCCACTATTGGCGGGCACAAGTCCCCCAACACTAGCCCGGGATTCAGCCACTAGTGGCGGGCACGATTCCCCAAACACCGGTCCGATAATACGCGCGCATATCCCCAAACACCGGCCCGATAATACGCGCACAATTCCCCAAACACCGGCGCGGATTTCAGCCACTATTGGAGGGCACAAGTCCCCCAACACTAGCCCAGTTCTCAGCCACTAGTGGCGGGCACAATTCCCCAAACACCGGTCCGATAATACGCGCGCATATCCCCAAACACCGGCCCGATAATACGCGCACAATTCCCCAAACACCGGTCCGATAATACGCGCGCATATCCCCAAACACCGGCCCGATAATACGCGCGCATATCCCCAAACACCGGCGCGGATTTCAGCCACTATTGGCGGGCACAAGTCCCCCAACACTAGCCCGGGATTCAGCCACTAGTGGCGGGCACGATTCCCCAAACACCGGTCCGATAATACGCGCGCATATCCCCAAACACCGGCCCGATAATACGCGCGCAATTCCCCAAACACCGGTCCGATAATACGCGCGCATATCCCCAAACACCGGCCCGATAATACGCGCGCATATCCCCAAACACCGGCGCGGATTTCAGCCACTATTGGCGGGCACAAGTCCCCCAACACTAGCCCGGGATTCAGCCACTAGTGGCGGGCACGATTCCCCAAACACCGGTCCGATAATACGCGCGCATATCCCCAAACACCGGCCCGATAATACGCGCGCAATTCCCCAAACACCGGCCCGATAATACGCGCACAATTCCCCAAACACCGGCGCGGATTTCAGCCACTATTGGCGGGCACAAGTCCCCCAACACTAGCCCGGGATTCAGCCACTAGTGGCGGGCACGATTCCCCAAACACCGGTCCGATAATACGCGCGCATATCCCCAAACACCGGCCCGATAATACGCGCACAATTCCCCAAACACCGGCGCGGATTTCAGCCACTATTGGAGGGCACAAGTCCCCCAACACTAGCCCAGTTCTCAGCCACTAGTGGCGGGCACAATTCCCCAAACACCGGTCCGATAATACGCGCGCATATCCCCAAACACCGGCCCGATAATACGCGCACAATTCCCCAAACACCGGTCCGATAATACGCGCGCATATCCCCAAACACCGGCCCGATAATACGCGCGCATATCCCCAAACACCGGCGCGGATTTCAGCCACTATTGGCGGGCACAAGTCCCCCAACACTAGCCCGGGATTCAGCCACTAGTGGCGGGCACGATTCCCCAAACACCGGTCCGATAATACGCGCGCATATCCCCAAACACCGGCCCGATAATACGCGCACAATTCCCCAAACACCGGCGCGGATTTCAGCCACTATTGGCGGGCACAAGTCCCCCAACACTAGCCCGGGATTCAGCCACTAGTGGCGGGCACGATTCCCCAAACACCGGTCCGATAATACGCGCGCATATCCCCAAACACCGGCCCGATAATACGCGCACAATTCCCCAAACACCGGCCCGGATTTCAGCCACTAGTGGCGGGCACAAGTCCCCCAACACTAGCCAAGTTCTCAGCCACTAGTGGCGGGCACAATTCCCCAAACACCGGTCCGATAATACGCGCGCATATCCCCAAACACCGGCCCGATAATACGCGCACAATTCCCCAAACACCGGCGCGGATTTCAGCCACTATTGGCGGGCACAAGTCCCCCAACACTAGCCCGGGATTCAGCCACTAGTGGCGGGCACGATTCCCCAAACACCGGTCCGATAATACGCGCGCATATCCCCAAACACCGGCCCGATAATACGCGCACAATTCCCCAAACACCGGCCCGGATTTCAGCCACTAGTGGCGGGCACAAGTCCCCAAACACTAGCCAAGTTCTCAGCCACTAGTGGCGGGCACAATTCCCCAAACACCGGTCCGATAATACGCGCGCATATCCCCAAACACCGGCCCGATAATACGCGCACAATTCCCCAAACACCGGCGCGGATTTCAGCCACTATTGGCGGGCACAAGTCCCCCAACACTAGCCCGGGATTCAGCCACTAGTGGCGGGCACAATTCCCCAAACACCGGTCCGATAATACGCGCGCATATCCCCAAACACCGGCCCGATAATACGCGCACAATTCCCCAAACACCGGCGCGGATTTCAGCCACTAGTGGCGGGCACAAGTCCCCAAACACTAGCCCGGGATTCAGCCACTAGTGGCGGGCACAATTCCCCAAACACCGGTCCGATAATACGCGCGCATATCCCCAAACACCGGCCCGATAATACGCGCACAATTCCCCAAACACCGGCGCGGATTTCAGCCACTATTGGCGGGCACAAGTCCCCCAACACTAGCCCGGGATTCAGCCACTAGTGGCGGGCACAATTCCCCAAACACCGGTCCGATAATACGCGCGCATATCCCCAAACACCGGCCCGATAATACGCGCACAATTCCCCAAACACCGGCCCGGATTTCAGCCACTAGTGGCGGGCACAAGTCCCCAAACACTAGCCAAGTTCTCAGCCACTAGTGGCGGGCACAATTCCCCAAACACCGGTCCGATAATACGCGCGCATATCCCCAAACACCGGCCCGATAATACGCGCACAATTCCCCAAACACCGGCGCGGATTTCAGCCACTATTGGCGGGCACAAGTCCCCCAACACTAGCCCGGGATTCAGCCACTAGTGGCGGGCACAATTCCCCAAACACCGGTCCGATAATACGCGCGCATATCCCCAAACACCGGCCCGATAATATGCGCACAATTCCCCAAACACCGGCCCGGATTTCAGCCACTAGTGGCGGGCACAAGTCCCCAAACACTAGCCAAGTTCTCAGCCACTAGTGGCGGGCACAATTCCCCAAACACCGGCCCGATAATACGCGCGCAAATCCCCAAACACCGGCCCGATAATACGCGCACAATTCCCCAAACACCGGCCCGATAATACGCGCGCAATTCCCCAAACACCGGCCCGATAATACGCGCGCAATTCCCCAAACACCGGCCCGATAATACGCGCACATTTCCCCAAACACCGGCGCGGATTTCAGCCACTATTGGCGGGCACAAGTCCCCCAACACTAGCCCGGGATTCAGCCACTATTGGCGGGCACAAGTCCCCCAACACTAGCCCGGGATTCAGCCACTAGTGGCGGGCACGATTCCCCAAACACCGGCCCGGCGCTGAGTATATGGCCTCCGAAAGGCCCATACATTCAGACGGGTCCATGTATTTTCAACGACAGCAGCAGTACCGCCAAAATCCATGCAGCGGCGCTGGATTTATGGCCTCCGAAAGGCCCATTCATTCAGACGGGTCCATGTATTTTCAGCGACAGCCGCAGTACCGCCAAAATCCATGCAGAGGCGCTGAGTTTATGGCCTCCGAAAGGCCCATTCATTCAGACGGGTCCATGTATTTTCAGCGACAGCAGCAGTACCGCCAAAATCCATGCAGCGGCGCTGTATTTATGGCCTCCGAAAGGCCCATTCATTACCAACGGGGCTGCAGTAGCATCCCGCGGCCACGCAGGGGCAGATATTGTGAGGGAATTACATGGTAGTGGACGGAGCGCCCATGCATTTCCAATGGGAGTGCAGTACCTCAAAAATCCGCTCCAAGCCACCGAACTTGAGGGCCCGACGTTCCCTCAACACTAGCCCAGTGCAATCGACATTTCGTTCTGTGTACATTGTTACACAGAATGACAATACAAGGGAATTATTATTATTATTATTATTATTATGTATTCAGCCACTAGTGGCGGGCACAATACCCCAAACACTGGCCCGGCGCTGGCTGAGTTTATGGCCTCTGAAAGGCCCATACATTCAGACGGGTCCATGTATTTTCAGTTTTCCGTAGCAGGTGTGATTGTTTGTTTAATTAGGTAGTTTGTGTTGGTGACGGTGTTCCTAACTGTGGTGGCTTGTTTGTAGAATGTGGGGCCCTGCGTTTGTGTTATGTTGATTTCTGGTAATTTACTTTTTACTAAGTAGTCTTTCAGGTTTTTGTTTCTTTTAAAGGCTGAGATGATTTTGTAATCTTGGATTATGCTTGTGTTCTGTAGTGTCTGATTTATATTTTGTCCATTCATTCAGACGGGTCCATGTATTTTCAGCGACAGCCGCAGTACCGCCAAAATCCATGCAGCGGCGCTGGATTTATGGCCTCCGAAAGGCCCATTCATTCAGACGGGTCCATGTATTTTCAGCGACAGCCGCAGTACCGCCAAAATCCATGCAGAGGCGCTGAGTTTATGGCCTCCGAAAGGCCCATTCATTCAGACGGGTCCATGTATTTTCAGCGACAGCAGCAGTACCGCCAAAATCCATGCAGCGGCGCTGTATTTATGGCCTCCGAAAGGCCCATTCATTACCAACGGGGCTGCAGTAGCATCCTGCGGCCACGCAGGGGCAGATATTGTGAGGGAATTACATGGTAGTGGACGGAGCGCCCATGCATTTCCAATGGGAGTGCAGTACCTCAAAAATCCGCTCCAAGCCACCGAACTTGAGGGCCCGACGTTCCCTCAACACTAGCCCAGTGCAATCGACATTTCGTTCTGTGTACATTGTTACACAGAATGACAATACAAGGGAATTATTATTATTATTATTATTATTATGTATTCAGCCACTAGTGGCGGGCACAATACCCCAAACACTGGCCCGGCGCTGGCTGAGTTTATGGCCTCTGAAAGGCCCATACATTCAGACGGGTCCATGTATTTTCAGTTTTCCGTAGCAGGTGTGATTGTTTGTTTAATTAGGTAGTTTGTGTTGGTGACGGTGTTCCTAACTGTGGTGGCTTGTTTGTAGAATGTGGGGCCCTGCGTTTGTGTTATGTTGATTTCTGGTAATTTACTTTTTACTAAGTAGTCTTTCAGGTTTTTGTTTCTTTTAAAGGCTGAGATGATTTTGTAATCTTGGATTATGCTTGTGTTCTGTAGTGTCTGATTTATATTTTGTCCATTCATTCAGACAGGTCCATGTATTTTCAGCGACAGCCGCAGTACCGCCAAAATCCATGCAGCGGCGCTGGATTTATGGCCTCCGAAAGGCCCATTCATTCAGACGGGTCCATGTATTTTCAGCGACAGCCGCAGTACCGCCAAAATCCATGCAGAGGCGCTGAGTTTATGGCCTCCGAAAGGCCCATTCATTCAGACGGGTCCATGTATTTTCAGCGACAGCAGCAGTACCGCCAAAATCCATGCAGCGGCGCTGTATTTATGGCCTCCGAAAGGCCCATTCATTCCCAACGGGGCAGCAGTAGCATCGCGCGGCCACGCGGGGGCAGATATTGTGAGGGAATTACATTGTAGTGGACGGAGCGCCCATGCATTTCCAATGGGAGTGCAGTACCTCAAAAATCCGCTCCAAGCCACCGAACTTGAGGGCCCGACGTTCCCTCAACACTAGCCCAGTGCAATCGACATTTCGTTCTGTGTACATTGTTACACAGAATGACAATACAAGGGAATTATTATTATTATTATTATTATTATGTATTCAGCCACTAGTGGCGGGCACAATACCCCAAACACTGGCCCGGCGCTGGCTGAGTTTATGGCCTCCGAAAGGCCCATACATTCAGACGGGTCCATGTATTTTCAGTTTTCCGTAGCAGGTGTGATTGTTTGTTTAATTAGGTAGTTTGTGTTGGTGACGGTGTTCCTAACTGTGGTGGCTTGTTTGTAGAATGTGGGGCCCTGCGTTTGTGTTATGTTGATTTCTGGTAATTTACTTTTTACTAAGTAGTCTTTCAGGTTTTTGTTTCTTTTAAAGGCTGAGATGATTTTGTAATCTTGGATTATGCTTGTGTTCTGTAGTGTCTGATTTATATTTTGTCCATTCATTCAGACGGGTCCATGTATTTTCAGCGACAGCCGCAGTACCGCCAAAATCCATGCAGCGGCGCTGGGTTTATGGAATCCGAAAGGCCCATTCATTCAGACGGGTCCATGTATTTTCAACGACAGCCGCAGTACCGCCAAAATCCATGCAGCGGCGCTGTATTTATGGCCTCCGAAAGGCCCATTCATTCCCAACGGGGCAGCAGTAGCATCGCGCGGCCACGCGGGGGCAGATATTGTGAGGGAATTACATTGTAGTGGACGGAGCGCCCATGCATTTCCAATGGGAGTGCAGTACCTCAAAAATCCGCTCCAAGCCACCGAACTTGAGGGCCCGACGTTCCCTCAACACTAGCCCAGTGCAATCGACATTTCGTTCTGTGTACATTGTTACACAGAATGACAATACAAGGGAATTATTATTATTATTATTATTATTATGTATTCAGCCACTAGTGGCGGGCACAATACCCCAAACACTGGCCCGGCGCTGGCTGAGTTTATGGCCTCCGAAAGGCCCATACATTCAGACGGGTCCATGTATTTTCAGTTTTCCGTAGCAGGTGTGATTGTTTGTTTAATTAGGTAGTTTGTGTTGGTGACGGTGTTCCTAACTGTGGTGGCTTGTTTGTAGAATGTGGGGCCCTGCGTTTGTGTTATGTTGATTTCTGGTAATTTACTTTTTACTAAGTAGTCTTTCAGGTTTTTGTTTCTTTTAAAGGCTGAGATGATTTTGTAATCTTGGATTATGCTTGTGTTCTGTAGTGTCTGATTTATATTTTGTCCATTCATTCAGACGGGTCCATGTATTTTCAGCGACAGCCGCAGTACCGCCAAAATCCATGCAGCGGCGCTGAGTTTATGGCCTCCGAAAGGCCCATTCATTCAGACGGGTCCATGTATTTTCAGCGACAGCCGCAGTACCGCCAAAATCCATGCAGCGGCGCTGGGTTTATGGAATCCGAAAGGCCCATTCATTCAGACGGGTCCATGTATTTTCAACGACAGCCGCAGTACCGCCAAAATCCATGCAGCGGCGCTGTATTTATGGCCTCCGAAAGGCCCATTCATTCCCAACGGGGCAGCAGTAGCATCGCGCGGCCACGCGGGGGCAGATATTGTGAGGGAATTACATTGTAGTGGACGGAGCGCCCATGCATTTCCAATGGGAGTGCAGTACCTCAAAAATCCGCTCCAAGCCACCGAACTTGAGGGCCCGACGTTCCCTCAACACTAGCCCAGTGCAATCGACATTTCGTTCTGTGTACATTGTTACACAGAATGACAATACAAGGGAATTATTATTATTATTATTATTATTATGTATTCAGCCACTAGTGGCGGGCACAATACCCCAAACACTGGCCCGGCGCTGGCTGAGTTTATGGCCTCCGAAAGGCCCATACATTCAGACGGGTCCATGTATTTTCAGTTTTCCGTAGCAGGTGTGATTGTTTGTTTAATTAGGTAGTTTGTGTTGGTGACGGTGTTCCTAACTGTGGTGGCTTGTTTGTAGAATGTGGGGCCCTGCGTTTGTGTTATGTTGATTTCTGGTAATTTACTTTTTACTAAGTAGTCTTTCAGGTTTTTGTTTCTTTTAAAGGCTGAGATGATTTTGTAATCTTGGATTATGCTTGTGTTCTGTAGTGTCTGATTTATATTTTGTCCATTCATTCAGACGGGTCCATGTATTTTCAGCGACAGCCGCAGTACCGCCAAAATCCATGCAGCGGCGCTGAGTTTATGGCCTCCGAAAGGCCCATTCATTCAGACGGGTCCATGTATTTTCAGCGACAGCCGCAGTACCGCCAAAATCCATGCAGCGGCGCTGGGTTTATGGAATCCGAAAGGCCCATTCATTCAGACGGGTCCATGTATTTTCAACGACAGCCGCAGTACCGCCAAAATCCATGCAGCGGCGCTGTATTTATGGCCTCCGAAAGGCCCATTCATTCCCAACGGGGCAGCAGTAGCATCGCGCGGCCACGCGGGGGCAGATATTGTGAGGGAATTACATTGTAGTGGACGGAGCGCCCATGCATTTCCAATGGGAGTGCAGTACCTCAAAAATCCGCTCCAAGCCACCGAACTTGAGGGCCCGACGTTCCCTCAACACTAGCCCAGTGCAATCGACATTTCGTTCTGTGTACATTGTTACACAGAATGACAATACAAGGGAATTATTATTATTATTATTATTATTATGTATTCAGCCACTAGTGGCGGGCACAATACCCCAAACACTGGCCCGGCGCTGGCTGAGTTTATGGCCTCCGAAAGGCCCATACATTCAGACGGGTCCATGTATTTTCAGTTTTCCGTAGCAGGTGTGATTGTTTGTTTAATTAGGTAGTTTGTGTTGGTGACGGTGTTCCTAACTGTGGTGGCTTGTTTGTAGAATGTGGGGCCCTGCGTTTGTGTTATGTTGATTTCTGGTAATTTACTTTTTACTAAGTAGTCTTTCAGGTTTTTGTTTCTTTTAAAGGCTGAGATGATTTTGTAATCTTGGATTATGCTTGTGTTCTGTAGTGTCTGATTTATATTTTGTCCATTCATTCAGACGGGTCCATGTATTTTCAGCGACAGCCGCAGTACCGCCAAAATCCATGCAGCGGCGCTGAGTTTATGGCCTCCGAAAGGCCCATTCATTCAGACGGGTCCATGTATTTTCAGCGACAGCCGCAGTACCGCCAAAATCCATGCAGCGGCGCTGGGTTTATGGAATCCGAAAGGCCCATTCATTCAGACGGGTCCATGTATTTTCAACGACAGCCGCAGTACCGCCAAAATCCATGCAGCGGCGCTGTATTTATGGCCTCCGAAAGGCCCATTCATTCCCAACGGGGCAGCAGTAGCATCGCGCGGCCACGCGGGGGCAGATATTGTGAGGGAATTACATTGTAGTGGACGGAGCGCCCATGTATGGCCAATGCATTTCCAATGGGAGTGCAGTACCTCAAAAATCCGCTAGAGGGCCCCGAACTTGAGGGCCCGGCGTTCCCTCAAGTGCCGATTTTATACCCCCTTCTCCAGCCGACAGCCAGAATTATATTAGGGACTCGCAATTTTGAGAGGTGAGCACCAGGGCTAATCAGCGGCCACCCGTGACCATTGAGTCCGACAGAGCAGAGGCTAGGGGCGGCCTCGCATCTCGCAATTACCGAGGGAAGATGCCGGTTCTCGAAAAATTTCTAAGTTTTTCAAATTTTAAAGTATTGAAGTATTTAGGGCGCTTCCCGCGGCCCTGGCTTTTGCATGTACCCCTCTAAGCTCCGGTTCTCGAAAAATGTCTAAGTTTTTCAAACTTTAAAGTATTGAAGCCGGACTTCCGCGGAGGCTGACAGGGGGCCTCCATCGAAGCACCCTTCACCCCCGGGTGAGCCGGCGTCGGCCCACGGGCCTGCCGGTTCCCCAACTGAGCGATTGGCACACGAGACCCGCCTCGGAGGGCCCACGTCGGCCGGCGCAAGCCGGTGTTCGGGCGTGCGGCTCCTCCGGCTTTGCGGGTCAAGCTCCAGCGCCGAGGATACTAGGCAAACGTTGGGCCCCCCCGAGCCGAGTGGATACCCGCCTCAGAAAGAGCTGGGGCGGTACGTACGGACGGCCTCACTAAGAGGGAACGGAAGCTACTAAAGCACACGTATAACTGTCCGATGTGCGAACGAAAGTGAGGCCGGACGAATCCGATACGAGTTACGAGTGAGGCGGGATCCACGGCTGGCACTCGCGGGGCCCTCTTGCGAAACCATGCCTCGGCGTGAACCTTTTGGCGGCAGAACCAAGACGAACCGAGGTCGAGCTTCCGTCTCGAGCCACACCCAGACGTCCGACCGTCGCGGAGCCCGACGCCACGCGTGCTAGGGCTCCGCGCGAAACATCGTTTCACGACACCCGCTCGTCAGCCCGTCCGAACGTATACGAGTGTCGCGCGGCCCCCCGGGCCCGGCTGTAGCCACAGCCTCGTCCCGGACCAGGGCCGCACCGCCACCAGCAGCGCCCCCCCGGCGGCAGACGCACTCTGGTTGATCCTGCCAGTAGCATATGCTTGTTTTCAAGATTAAGCCATGCATGTCTAAGTACGAATGGCCAGTACAGTGAAACTGCGAACGGCTCATTAAATCAGTTATGGTTCCTTTGATCGCTCCACCGTTACTTGGATAACTGTGGCAAATCCAGAGCTAATACATGCAAACGAGCGCCGACTCGCGGGCGGGGCTCCGGCCTCGCCCCGGGGACGCGTGCATTTATCAGACACAAAAACCCACGCGGTGTCCGGCGGGCGGGGGCTCAGCCGTCGCGCGCGTCCCCCGCGTCCGGCCTCCGCCTCTCCGGGCGGGGGCGTAAGCGGCGCGGGCGGCTCCGCGCGCGCCGGTCCTCGTTCCGCCGGCCCGGCCCCCCCTTTGTGTTGACTCAGGATAACCTCGTGCCGATCGCTCGCCCACCCGAGGCGGCGACGACTCATTCGAATGTCTGCCCTATCAACTTTCGATGGTAGACTCTGCGCCTACCATGGTGACCACGGGTAACGGGGAATCAGGGTTCGATTCCGGAGAGGGAGCATGAGAAACGGCTACCACATCCAAGGAAGGCAGCAGGCGCGCAAATTACCCACTCCCGACACGGGGAGGTAGTGACGAAAAATAACAATACGGGACTCGTTCGAGTCTCCGTAATTGGAATGAGCCGAACACAAACCCATCGGCCAGCATCCATTGGAGGGCAAGTCTGGTGCCAGCAGCCGCGGTAATTCCAGCTCCAATAGCGTATTTTAAAGTTGCTGCAGTTAAAAAGCTCCTAGTTGGACCCCGGGACGCGAGCTGACGGTCCGCCGCGAGGCGTGCATCCGTCTGTCCCAGCCCCTGCCTCTCGGCAAAAGCCCCCGTGATGCCCTTCGCTGGGTGTCACTCGCGGGGCCCGAAGCGTTTACTTTGAGGAAATTAGAGTGTTCAAAGCAGGCCACACGGCCGCCCCTGCATATCGCAGCTGGGAATAATGGAATAGGACTCCGGTTCTATTTTGTGGGTTGTCATGAACTGGGGCCATGATTAAGAGGGACGGCCGGGGGCATTCGTACTGCGCCGCTAGAGGTGAAATTCTTGGACCGGCGCAAGACGGACGAGAGCGAAAGCATTTGCCAAGAATGTTTTCATTAATCAAGAACGAAAGTCGGAGGTTCGAAGACGATCAGATACCGTCCTAGTTCCGACCATAAACGATGCCGACTCGCGATCCGGCGGCGTTATTCCCATGACCCGCCGAGCAGCACCCGGGAAACCGACCAAGTGTCTGGGTTCCGGGGGGAGTATTGTTGCAAAGCTGAAACTTAAAGGAATTGACGGAAGGGCACCACCAGGAGTGGAGCATGCGGCTTAATTTGACTCAACACGGGAAACCTCACCCGGCCCGGACACGGAAAGGATTGACAGATTGAAGGCTCTTTCTCGATACCGTGGGTGGTGGTGCATGGCCGTTCGTAGTTGGTGGAGCGATTTGTCTGGTTAATTCCGATAACGAACGAGACTCAAACATACTAAATAGTACCGCGGCCCCCCGCGCGGTCGGCGGCAGAAAACTTCTTAGAGGGACAAGTGGCTCTCAGCCACACGAGAATGAGCAATAACAGGTCTGTGATGCCCTTAGATGTCCGGGGCTGCACGCGCGCCACACTGAGCGTATAAGCGCGTCGTCTATCCCCGCGCCGGCAGGCGCGGGTAATCCTATGAACCCCGCTCGTGACAGGGCCTGGGGATTGCAATTATTTCCCACCAACGAGGAATTCCCAGTAAGCGCGGGTCATTAGCCTGCGTTGATTAAGTCCCTGCCCTTTGTACACACCGCCCGTCGCTACTACCGATCGGATGGCTTAGTGAGGTCCTCGGATAGTCCCCGCCGGGGCCGGCCCCGGCTCCGGCGGTGTGCCAGAAGACGGTCGAACTTGACTATCTAGAGGAAGTAAAAGTCGTAACAAGGTTTCTGTAGGTGAACCTGCAGAAGGATCATTAACGTACGAGCGGCAGCAGATCCGCCTCGGTACACCCCCGACGAGCCAGACGCCGAGGGCGGCGGGTCGTCGCAGGCGGAGGAAGAGGGTAGACCGGGACGGGACGGGACGGGGGGCGCGGCGCGGGTCACTCCCGGGCCGCGCGTCGGAGCGAGTTCGGCGGGCGCCACGCGGCGCGGCGCGACGCGAGAAAAGGCGGCGGGCGATGTCGCGCTACCTCCGTGCGAGCGGGGTAGCGCGCTCGTCCGACGACCCCAGTAGCGCGGCGCGGCGCGACGACAGGCGACCGCCAGCGACGGGCGAAAGGCGGCGGCCGTGCGCGGGACCCCCGTAACCGGGGAATCCCCCTATGCCGACGACCCTAGCTCGGCGCGGTTCTCGCGCTTCCGGCGCGCGCTTCCGGGGCGGCACTCGCCTCGACGACCTCCCGTCCTTTAAAGGTAACGGTTCGGGCCGGCGCCCCGGCGTCCGTCCGCCCGTCGGTGTCGCGTGTCCGTGCGGCGCGGGGCTGCTCTCGGCGAGGGTCGCCGAGCAAGCGGATCCCCGCACGGATCACAACGGCCGTATGGCGGCGGCGTCGGGACGCCCGCCCGAGACGAAGGTTCAGGGCGACGAAACGGTGCTCCCACCGGCTACCTTTTTCCCCGGCCAAACGCGTCCGTCGGCCGGAGCCCTCGAGGGGCCGCGTAGCGCGCGCGTGGGCCGGCCCCCGGACACCGGAGTCCCTCCCGGGGCTCCGGACACCGGGGGTTCGGTTCCGCGCGGTCCGCCGCGGTCTCCTCTGTCCATCCATAGTCCGGGCAGGCCGCGGCCGGGTCGGGGGCCAGTCCCCCCTCGGTGTCAGCGCGGTCGCGCCGCCCTTGTAAACCAAACCCACTCGCTGACGGGTAGCAACACCCAAAGCGTCGCTTCGCGGCGCGGCGGGGCTTCCAAGTCGGATGGCCTTCCGGGGTCCGGGTAGGAGACGCCGGGGGCCGGCCTCAGCGCCGAGCCCCCGACCTACCCGGCGAGTCCGGTCGCCGAGTCGTGTCAGGCCCGAGCGGGAGACGCCGGGCGCCGGCCTCAGCGCCGAGCGCCCGACCTACCCGGGCCGACGCACGTCTCGGGCGCCGTCGCGGCCCCGAGCGGGAGACGCCGGGCGCCGGCCTCAGCGCCGCGCGCCCGACCCGCTCGGCTCGTCGCGGCGTCGCGCGTATCGCGCCCGTCGGTAACCGCGCCGCGGGTTAGGGGCTCGCTCGCGGGAGCGACCGAACGGCACCCGCGGCGCGTTCGTCTCCGGTACAAACCCTGTCGTGAATTTGTCTCCGATCGTCCCGGGCGGACGTAAAAGGGCCCAAACGTACGACTCTTAGCGGTGGATCACTCGGCTCGTGCGTCGATGAAGAACGCAGCTAGCTGCGAGAACTAATGTGATTTGCAGGACACATTGATCATCGACACTTTGAACGCACATTGCGGCCCCGGTTTTACCCCGGGGCCACGCCTGTCTGAGCGGCGCTTTCCAATCGATCGGACGCGGGCCGGGCCCTCCGCGACATTCCGCCGGTCCGTCCGGCGGGTGGCGCGAGAACCCGGTCCGCGCGGGCGAGGCTCGGGCCCTCCGCGACATTCCGCCGGTCCGCCCGGCGGGTGGCGCGCGACCCGTGTCCCCGCCCACTCCGCGGCTGGGGTTTCGCAGGGACCCCCGTCCCTTCGTACCCTCAAATACAGACTCGGGCGGCGCTCCGTGTCCGTCCGCCCGTCGGTGTCGCGCGTCCGCGCGTCCGGAGGTGCTTCTCGGCTGCCGGTGAGTACGGCTGGTACTTAGCATACCGAGAAGGTGCTCCGCGCGCGCGGCTCCGCGCGGCGGCCCGTATGGCGGCGGCGCTCGGCGCCCTCCTCAGGTAAAGGTCCCGGTCGGCGCCTCGGCGTCCGTCCGCCCGTCGGTGTCGCGTGTCCGTGCGGCGCGGGGCTGCTCTCGGCGAGGGTCGCCGAG